>NC_085872.1:52139696-52159696 GCF_034702125.1 Engraulis encrasicolus
AATGCCATAATACAAACACTAGGTGGTGCCATTACCTTGAATTTCTTTGAATTTAATCTACACCACCCATTGAAAGTACATAGAATACCACCACCTAGTGTTCGTATTATGGCATTACTTTGAACTGAAATTCTTTCAATTCGGAATTTCGTACAAGCCTGTGCTGCACTGTAATGTTGTACTAATGTAACATACTAGTACTTGCTTATTTTTTTAAAGGTATTTGATCCATATTAATGCGTGTATCACTGTGCAGAGTGGACATAAAAAACGTCATAAGAGTGGCCTTAATCGCCAGAAACATTGTTTTTATTTACTGAAACATTGCAGCTTGTCTTGGAGTGGGTTCTGTGAGGCCTCTAAAAACAGGCACATGAGGCATATGGCAAAGGAATTGTCATCATATACAGTACTGAACTTGTACATATCAACTTGAACCAATAAAAGAGTGGCAGACATACGCTGTCAAACATACGGAAGCCCAGAGGTGACATGGAGGGATTTTTTTGGGGGTGGGAAATGTGTGCACTGGAGACTAACACCTTTGCGAGATAACGCAAATATTTTGCGAGATAACGCAAACCATTTGCGAGATAACGCAAATATTTTTGCGAGATAACGCAAATTAAAACTTGCATCTGCCGGTTCACCACTTTGATTTGCAGCACACTTTTTGGTCACCGGGGGGCAGTCTGAACCAACATGTGTACGGCTTTGACATGCTACAGTTGTAGGGGTAGGCTATTCAATTCAACCACCACTGTTGTTGGATAACAGCGAGAGGGATGCTGACAATCAAAAACATTAGACTACTACCGCTGGAAGGACGTGCAAGGATATCGTTATTTTATCCATTGTTTTATGTTAAATAAACAAAAGATTTTGAGAGACACCGTAGCACCTTGCTTTGCGAACGGACAGAAGGGGAAATATAGGATTTGTTGGACGACACTTGTCTGCAATGCAGAAGCTCTGTATGACAGAATTAAGGAAGGCAGACGGGACAACTGTTTACTCTACGATTATTTTCAAAGATGATGAGAAGTTTATGAAAATCATTTTGTCATATCAAGACCCACATGTGAATTGTGTAGGCCTAATTTTAACATAGGCCTCGACGTTGAGGCAGCACGCTGTATTTTCTTTCTTTTTCTTGAAACTTTCAACGCAATGTGCTGTTTGTTGCGGTTCTCCCCTTTTAATTTATAATTGGCTAAATCAAGTAGGCTATCACTGCTTAGCCATGCAGAGAGCTTAGACTTGTAACAACTCCGACATTTGGAACTATCCAAAGTGGGCATTGGTTAATAGTTTTCTCGGTCAGACTTGGATTAATGTTTTCTTAACGCATGACATGATGGCAGATCACGGAACTTCACGCAGTAGCTCAATGAATAGAAAGCGACATATGTCCTTCCTGTGGTAGAAAATTCCTCCTGTTATACATGACATCGGGTCTTAGGTAAATGGAGGAAATCAAATAGTTATTTGCTTTTAATTGTGAACCAGTTTTACAGTGATGGCTTTTAGCGAACACAAATTACTTTTGGATGTAACTTGTACCGCCGCGTGCCCCATGGTGCCATGGTTTCCGACCCTGTAGCACTGAGAGATATCGCTGAAATCTAACGCAGAGCTCACAGAGATGACTAACAACTTTCAAAAATTCACGGAGAAGTGTCAAGTTTGGCAGAAGGGCGATAGCGCACTGGCATTGATGATCTGGCTTTGTTGTAACATGGTGAAGGTTTTGTGCCTTTAATGCATGGCAGTAGGCTGCGATTGGTGTTATCGCGTGATTGGTTGGCACCTGCAATTACCTTTTCCCGAGTTCATTTAAAAGCCTGGCACCGGTTACTACAGGGTGTGGCAGATTTGTTTGGTGCCATCTCCGCGTCAGTTTGTTCGGTTGTGTCTGGGCGCACACACCGCACCAGAGAATCAGGGATTAAAAAAAATCTAACGAATGTTATATAATCTAATCTATTCTTTTTTTGTTTTTTTTTGTTTTTTTGGGGGGCTTTTTCAGCCTTTATTGTTTTTTGTGAGACAGGATAGTGAAGGAGAGACAGGAAGCGAGCTGGGAAAAAATCTAATCTATTCTTAATAATATAATACATCATCACAATGAACACAATGAAACTAAATGAACATAAAAAAAAAAAAAAATACTCATTTGCCTGAATTGAATACTCGCCTAGGGCAGAAAATCGACAAGGGCCGGCCCTGCTTACGATCGCTAGTTAACGGTGCTGTATGGTAACGTATGTGTGCAGGTATGCTGTGGAACTGTGGGCCAACGTGAGGTTATCTGCTGAGGCGAGCTGTCTTGCTCTACTTTGGATTCTGAACTGACGCGCGCTGAGCGTGCATGCTCCCGGAGCGAGACCGATTCTGGCTGCGCTCCTGACTGGTGTGAATGTGTGTGAGAGTGTGTGGGTGTCTATGTCCAGTGTGTGTGGAGTGATCTCCGGTGCCCTTGAGTGAATGACCACACACCTGTGCGCTTCCTCTCCATTTCGCTCCCGTTTGTTGTTTTTCTTGAAGTGTCTACTGTCAGTATAATGCACATTGTTCTCGCAATCGGACCATGTCCATGCCTGTGTCACTCTAGCCCTATTGGCTTGTTTCTGCTGTGCCAAGTGTATACTAATCATGTGTGTTCACCCGTGCAAGGGGGCAGCCCCCAATGGCACCCCAAAGGGAGCAGTGTGGTGGGACGGTACCAAGCTCAGGGTACCTCAGTCATGGAGGAGGATGGGGGAGAGCACTGGTTAATTACTCCCCCCACCAACCTGGCGGGTCGGGAGTTGAACCGGCAACCTTTGGGCTACAAGTCTGATGCCCTAAACCAGGGGTGTCAAACATACGGCCCGCGGACCGCACCCGGCCTGCCAGAGGGATCAGTCCGGCCCGGATGTACAAAAAAAAAAAATTTTTTTTTTTTTTGCTTTTTCAAAAAAAGAACCGAAATACGCAATTACGCCACTCGGGGCAAAATCGAGACCTGCATGACATACAGTATATGTAGTAAAGTGCATATCACACTTCTATTATATACATTGTGAATTTGTACTGTGACCGGCTTTTGATAAAGCTCATATATAGACCTGATATATAGAGATCAAATGTTAATACTTCTTATTTGTATTGTATTGGTATTGGTTATAATTAATATATAATTGTATTTGTATTGGTTCGTATTGAGCTGAAACGGGATGTTAAAATGCAGTAAGTGACACCCAAGAAATATTTTTTTCCTAGGGGAGTAGGCCTACCCCCAGACCCCCCGCCAAAAAGAACTGTCCCATATTTTATTCATTGGTGGTTGGCAATAAATGAATAAATAAATGAAGTTTTGCATAGGATTAACAGTATTGCATTCGTTTCAACACATTGAACACACTTTTAAAACGTGATAGTACTGAAAACTAATCCTCTGCTTTAAGGTGTTTTTTTTTTTTTTTCGATGATGTTACTAATGCGGCCCGCTTGAGGTCCACATGGGTTGTATGCGGCCCCCGGATCAAAATGAGTTTGACACCCCTTGTCCTAAACGCTTACTCATGACTGCCCTTTGTTAAGATTTAAAGGATGGGACAACTTAGTGACAATTAGCTCAGTGGCGTGAGGTAGTACACAATTAGCATTAAAGGGACACTGTGTGAAATTTGTAGTTGTTTATTTCCACAATTCATGGTGCCCATTAACTAATGTTACCTTTTTCATGAATACTTACCACCACCATCAAATTCTAAGTATTCCTTATGACTGGAAAAATTGCACTTTGCATACATGAAAAGGGGGATCTTCTCCATGGTCCGCCATTTTGAATTTCCAAAAATAGCCATTTTTAGCTGCAAAAAACAACTCTACTTGGATCATACTAGGAGATATTTGTTTATTACTCAGTAAACTTTCATGTAAAAATCAAATTGGGCAATAGGCAGCCCAGTTTCAATGGACAACATAGTTGCAGTACCTTTTTTTGACCATTTCCTGCACAGTGTCCCTTTAAGTGGAAAAAGTTGTGAAATTATGTCTTTCCATAGTGTCAGTTTTTTACATCACAATAACTTGGCATTTGAACCGTGGTGTGTAGACATGTTATAGGAACTGTAGCTCAGGCCACCAGGCCTGAAATTTCGTCATTTTAAGGGCAAGGCCACTTGGCCTTTTGAGTTGTCATTTTTTTAAGGGCACAAAGGCCAAAAGCCAGGGCACCAAGGCCATAAATGTAAAAAATATATATATATATCTAGCAGTCAAATAGAAATGTAACCAGTCTTCATCAGGCTGGCTGGTGTTAAAGGGTAATGTTTAGGTTAAATTTATAACTAAATATATACTGGATGTTGTCAGGAGAGGTATTTTGAAACATATATGTGAAATTCACAGTCTATAACAAAGCTAAACTGCAATATTTTTTATGAATGTATCATTTTACAGCTACTTCTGAAATATTGGGCTCCTCGCTGGCAGAGCCTCTATGACGTATATAGAGGGAGTCCAACTAAAGTTCTGGCTCAGCTCTCGCTTGTGGATGTAGGCTTACCAACCATTTTGGTTGTAGTAGAGAGGCTGGGAAAAGTGGACAGTTATATTGTATTTGGGCTATTGAAAATGGTTTATTACTGCTTTTGTGCATTGTGTATTAAAAAAGACGGATCAGCGGGTCTATCGGTTTATCTAGAATATGAAACTGTTCTGGGTCTCCGCGCTGTATGTGGCCATGCGTAATTTGCGATTATAAACAGGGGGCGATATCTAGGCCTATCTCTCCTTTGCTTTCACATGAGACAGGCTTGTACGAATTTCCGAATGGAAAGAATTTCAATTCAAAGTAATGCCATAATACGAACACTAGGTGGTGCCATTACCTTGAATTTCTTTGAATTGAATCTACACCACCCATTGAAAGTACATACAACACCACCACCTAGTGTTCGTATTATGGCATTACTTTGAATTGAAATTCTTTCCATTCGGAATTTCGTACAAGCCTGACATGAGAGATGCATTTCACAGGCAAATCTAAAACAGTCTCAAAGTAGACCATTACATAGGCTACTTAGAAATAGCATTTGCTGTGGAGTAACGACATGCCTACCGCCTACATGGACTTGCGCCCTCTGTCCATGGTGCTGAAACCGCGGCACTCTTATGTGAAGCACGTTACAGTTTCACAAGGGGATTGGCTTACAGGCTACAAAAAGACCAAACTATACAATAGGCTATGGTTGAAGTAGGGTGACCACCCGTCCCGCGTAGCGCGTGCGTGTACAGCGTTTGAAGCCCAAATCATGCGTCCCGCGAATTGACAGTTTGTCCCGCATAATCAAGTGTGCTCGAGAAAAGAAAAAAAAGTCTCTCAATCCCTGAGACCTAGGCAGTCCCACAGGGGTTCCAAGACCAAAATTAATATATTGAAATGTAGGCTACAGGTCCTTAAAGGGACACTGTGCAGGAAATGGTCAAAAAACTATTCTGCTCATTGAAAATGTGTTGTCTACGGCCAAATTTTATCTTTTCATGAAAGTTTACTAAGTAATACATTAATATTTTATAGTATAGCCCAAGTACAGTCATTTTTGCAGCTAAAAATGGCTATTTTTGGAAATTCAAAATGGCAGACCATGTCTCCATGGTCCCCCTTTTCATGTATGAAAAGTACAATTTTTCCAGTCATTTGATTGTGGTGGTAAGTATTCATGAAAAAGGTAACATTAGTGAATGGGCAGCATGAATTCTGGAAATAAACAACTAAAAATCTTACACAGTGTCCCTTTAAAGGTGTAAAAAGTAGTCTATGCGTCCTCATGAGCTACCAAATTGGCAAAACTGCACTGATGCACAAGATGCACATTGAAATTGTTCACTTATTGTTTCACATGCAGTCTTCTGACAATGTCTAAATTGTCTAAATAGTGATGCATATTTATTGATTGATTGATATATGTATTAGGGATGTGGGGGTTAAGCACTGATGACATTTTATCTATAGGCTATTTTATATTTGCAGTATTTAGAACGAAAATGACATGGTTTTGGGCGGGGGGTTTGGGGGTCCTGCCCCAAGAAAATTTGAGTTTCTTAGATGCAATTTCATGCATTTTAATGCATTTTAATCAATTAGGCGTCAGAGAGGGCACAAAACTTAGTCAGAAAGGGCATCAAGGCCAAAGTGGCCTTATGGCAGATATTTTTTTCAAGGGCACAAGGCCAAAGTGGGAGGGCACGAGGGCTATGGCCCTCATGGCCCTCACGAAACTCCTGCCCTGCCCTGCCCACCACCATCAAGTAATGGCTGCCAGGTGTAGTATGTTTTTTTTATGGTGGGTATACTGTATATTTGAACATTTTTTGAAGTGGGTATACTGTATGTATTTGTGCTATTCAAAACAATGGATCAGTAAATTGTAAGTGGGTATACTGAAATCCCTGAAATTTAGAAGTGGGTATACTGCGTACACCCGCGTTCTACGTAGACTGCACCACTGGCTGCCAGGCTGTGAATAAGGAAGCGCTAATCTTGTCTAATATTCTACCTCTATATTGCTTCATGTTTTCAAGGCCATTTTTGATGTTCCCTTATGGTAATCTATGGTGACACTGAAGAAGGCTCTGTGCAGCCGAAACGTCTGTCATGTCAGTCCCTGCAATGTTAAAATAAAAAGAAAACAACAAGAAAGAAGAAAAATTGAGTGTGATCCTACTACTGATGTTCCCTTATGCCAAATTAGTCTCGACACATGTCCAGTGGAGGGCGGCCAGCGTGGGATAAGAAGATGCTTTATGAGGACGTGTAGAATCTTAAAGGTACACTGTGCAAGATGTTTAGTTGTTTATTTCCAGAATCCATGCTGCCCATTCACTAATGTTAATTTTTCATGAATACTTACCACCACAATCAAATTCTAAGTATTCATTATGACTGGGAAAATTGCACTTTTCATACATGAAAAGGGGGATCTTTTCCATGGTCCGCCTTTTTTAATTTCCAGAATTTTTTAGCTGCAGAAATGACTGTACTTGGGCCATACTAGAACATATTAGTTAATGACTTAGTAAACTTTCATGAAAAGATCAAATTTGGCAACAGGCAGCCCAGTTCCAATGAGCAGCATAGTTGCAGCACCTTTTTTGACCATTTCCTGCACAGTGTCCCCACTGTCTCGACACACATCTCCAATAAGGTAGCAAAGTTTATCTGGCCCATTGTTGGCCCGATCCTTTTTTCGCGAGGGCCGACAGCCGGCCCAATTCTGGCTTTGTCCACGGCCCAATAATGGCCCTATTACCGTATGCCGACAGTGTCGTCTCAGTTACTGCATGAGACTGAAAGTTATTTTCAGTGTCGTCCGAGTGTTGGCTCAGCAACTGCACGAAGTGACAGTTATTTTCAGTGTTCTATGAAGTGTTGGCTGAGTCACGGTGACCAGTGTTCCAGCCGAGCAGACACTCAGCCGACAGTGTCGAAATTCAGCCAAGATCGGGCCGACTGTGTTTTCTACTCTGTCTAACCAGGACATGGAGTCCCATGCCAGAGTGTCTAAAACCGCTTCAACACAATTTTTTTTTTTTTCAGTCATAGTTTTTCTAGTTCTAGTTTTTCATAGTCATAGAACCTAAAAGAATTTTAACCACAGCTCATAGGGTTGATGAAAAATGAAAGATTCCATACAATAAATAACTCCATACAATAATACAATACATTAATAAATGACTCCACGCACAATAACTTCTTCAAGAAAAAGAACTCAATGATTTAATGTTCAGCTCTTTATTTCTTTAAATATCATTATTCTATAAAAATGTTCCACATATCAATGTTACCCCATCATACAGATCACACGACATGGTTCCAGTGATCCATATCCTTGGTCTGTTCATCTCTCTTGAGACCAAGATAAACACATTTGCTTTAGATGGTGTCAAGCATGTGTGGTGGTAAACAAGTGAGTTTTACAAAAAAGGTGTATCCTCTCATAAGCCAAGCATGGTAGTGGGACTGACATGGTTTGGGGATGCATGAATGCTATCAACATTGGCAATCTGAAATACACCTAAAAGAAACATGCATGTCAACATGCACTGTGACTACTGAAGCAGATCATTATATTCTCCATAGGATTGCATTCAAATCTCACACCAATCTATTTAAGCCAGATGCAGACTCAAAATTTAAAAGTTCAATGCAAAGAAAGGTTGAAACGCACACTGATGACCTCCCTTGTCATCCCTTTTCATTTCGTTTTCATTTCGAGACGATTCGAGCCAACATAGCCCCTTCTCTACCGGATTTTAATCTGGGGTGTACTCACTTTTGTGAGTACATGTTCAAACATTAATGGCTGTATTTTGTTTTTTTCTGAGTGAACAAGAAATTTAAGCGGTTAAATATGTTGTTAAAAGGTCACTAATCATTGTGTCAAAGTTACATTTCTGTAATGCCTTCCTATGAAAAGATATACTCAAAAATCTGCAAAACTGTGAGGGGTGTATTCACTTTCTTGATATACTGTAAATAATAAAATATGAAACTAGATAAAGAGGTACATAGCATAAAATATGTATAATACAATATTTTAAATTAAATAATGAAATAAAAACATTGTATACCGTAATATTGATATATTCATAAAATAAATATCAAAATATCAAATAAATAAAATGTTATTTTTTTATAATATAAATAATTTAAAAAATGAATCAAACTTTTCCTTCAAAAAGGTTGGAAAAAATATTGAAAAAGTTTCATCTAAAAATGGTTTTCATGATAGAAAATGTGGCTACATGTCTCTCAGAGTAAATGAGAAAAAAATATTTATTCCCCTTTTTGTTTTGTAATTGTGCAAGAAATTGTTTAGTAATTGTGCAAGGTCTTGAAGAAGCTACTCGGCTTCAGAAAGCATTGGTTTGTCTAAAACAGGGGTGGGGAACCTTTTTCATTCAAGGGGCCACTTCAAATTCCTCCAAGGGCCGTAAAACTCCTTCAAAGGCCATACTATAAACACAAACCACCCACCTTTAAAACAGACTCCAACTTCTCCAGATCCCCTGAATATAACTTAAATGTATTGTAGATGTAATTTCTAAGATTCCTTTACAAATTTTGTCATATTTCATGTGAAGATGCATATCATTAAAATGATATCGGGGCCGGATAAAACGGACCTTGAGACATAGGTTTCCCCCCCTGGTCTAGAAGAATGCATGTCGTGTTTTTGAAATGGCTAGCTTTAATGTAGTCTTTTCCATGGGCAAGATATTTCATATTTGAATTTTCTGCTTTCCATTTTAAGTAATGATCACATTCAAAAGGCCACAGATTAATTAGATATGTCCCCGAGCCAACTTGTTAATTCTTTTGTTGTGGCCGGTCACAAATTGGCTTTTGTTGAAGTCAGTGTTTTGCTCAAGTGCATCACGCAAAAAGAGTTTTAAAAAATACGTATATTCCAAAAAGCTTTTTTAAAATTTAAAACATGTTGCCATGATTTTCAAAATCATCTTTGAAATCCTTGGGAATTCTGTACAGAGTTCATTCTGGAAATATGTGCACACTCCAGTTCGTGTTTTATTCAGGGTTGAATAATTGAGAGTCGGTAACGTAATGCACATGGGTATATGGGTGGGTATTCCAGTCCATTCCAGAAAGACTGCATACGGGTGGGTGAATCCATTCCATACCCCTTCCATAGAGATAGTTGGGTTGTCCATTTCGTGTTTTCATGGATAAATAACTGAGTCCATTCCAGAAAGACTGCATACAGGTGGGTGAATCCATTCCATAGAGTTAGTATGTAGTAGGTGGGTTGTCCATTTCGTGTTTTCATGGATAAATAATTGATTCCATTCCATAAAGACTGCATACAGGTGGGTGAATCCATTCCATATTTTCACTCCATAGAGGTAGTATGTGGATGGCCACTCCAGTTTCGTGTTTTCATGGATCAATAATTGTGTCCATTTCATAAGTAAACACTGCATATAGGTGGGTGTGTCCATTCCATAATTTAATTCCATAGAGATTGCATGTCGGCGGGGTAGTCCATCCCGTGTTTTAGTGGAAGTCGGGGGGGTCGGTGGCGGTGTTGCGGCCGCTTAAACTCTTGCGGCACACAGGACAGGTGTCATGCTGTAGAGAGAGAGAGAGAAGAGGGAGCGAGAGAAGAGGGAGAGAGAGAGAGAGAGAAGGAGGGAGAGAGAAAGGGGGGGATGGAGAGAGGAGAGAGTCAGAGGGCAAGAGACAGAGAAAGAGAGGGAGAGAGGGGGCGGTGGAGAGAGAGAGAGGGAGACCGAGGGAGAAAGAGAAAAGAGATACACAAAGAGAGAGAATTGAAATGTATGTCCCGGACGAGCCCCCAGCAGATATACAGATAGACAATATAGATCGTATTCTATCTATCTATCTATCTATCTATCTATCTATCTATCTATCTATCTATCTATCTATCTATCTATCTATCTATCTATCTATCTATCTATCTATCTATCTATCTATCTATCTATCTATCTATCTATCTATCTCTCTGACGTATCCACACTGCACACCAATATTGCTATCCAACTGTTTGAATGAAAACTGTATTGAGTCCTTAAACTCTAATAAGACTGACTAAGACTTAATTTTGCACCACCATAATTTCAAAATAAAAAAAAAATGTAATCGAAGTTTGATAATTATAATTCATATATAATTATAATATAATGAAACTAGTTTCACTGATGTTGTATAAACAAAAACCATTTTGGAAATAATGTTCATTGTTTATAACTATTTTTATTGAAATATAGTTCAACATTTTATTTTTCAAAAGTTGTGCACTCATTTATTGGTGGTTGGAGCAATGTCTTAGTTACTTATCTATCTATCCTGTTCCAATCAGGTTACTATGCTGCCCAATCCAATAGAACGTCTCTGGTCTTCAATGGGAGAAAAGACTAAACGTTTTTGTAGTTCAATAACAGCCTCTTCTAATGGGTTCCAATGGGAGAAAAGACTACAAATAGATGACCTGCTCCAGCCAGGTGACGATGCAGCTGCTGTGGAAGGTGTGGGTGCAGGGCAGTCGCCTGGCGCTCTCGCCCCTCTTGAAGTCCTCCCTGCAGACCGAACACTCCAGGCCAGACGCTGGAGAGAGAGATGGAGAGAGAGAGATGAGGAGAGAGAGAGGGAGGGGGGGTAGAGAGAGAGAGAGATGGAGAGAGATGGAGAGAGAGAGAGATGGGGGGGGGGGAGGGAGAAAGATGGTGGGGACAGACAGAGTGATAGTAGCGTACCAACGTGTTGCTGGGTAATCTCTATGGTGGGGACATAGTAACGTACCAACGTGTTGCTGGGTAATCTCTATGGTGGGGACATAGTAACGTACCAACGTGTTGCTGGGTAATCTCTATGGTGGGGACATAGTAACGTACCAACGTGTTGCTGGGTAATCTCTATGGTGGGGACAGACAGAGTGATAGTAACGTTCCAACGTGTTGCTGGGTAATCTCTATGGTGGGGAGACAGTAACGTACCAACGTGTTGCTGGGTAATCTCTATGGTGGGGACATAGTAACGTACCAACGTGTTGCTGGGTAATCTCTATGGTGGGGACAGTAACGTACCAACGTGTTGCTGGGTAAACTCTATGGTAACGTACCAACGTGTTGCTGGGTAATCTCTATGGTGGGGAGACAGTAACGTACCAACGTGTTGCTGGGTAATCTCTATGGTGGGGACATAGTAACGTACCAACGTGTTGCTGGGTAATCGCTATGGTAACGTACCAACGTGTTGCTGGGTAATCGCTATGGTAACGTACCAACGTGTTGCTGGGTAATCTCTATGGTGGGGAGACGTCGTATTGCCTCCCTGTCAGCTGGTGGCGGCCCGCTGTTCTCAAACTGGTTCAGGAGCTAGAGAGAGAGAGAGAAATAAGATGGAGGGAGAGAGAGAGAGAGAGAGAGAGAGAGAGAGAGAGAGAGAGAGAAATAAGATGGAGGGAGAGAGAGAGAGAGAGAGAGAGAGAGAGAGAGAGAGAGAGAGAGAGATAGACAGAGAAAGGGACGGGGGAGAGAAATGAGATGGAGGGAGAGAGAGAAAGAGAGAGAGAAGAAAGATGGAGAGAGAGAGGGATGGAGAGAAAGAGAGAGAGAGAAGATGGAGAGAGAGAGAGAGAAAGAGAGAAAGAGAGAGAGAGAAGTAAGATGGAGGGAGAGAGAGAGAGAGAGAGAGAGAGAGAGAGAGAGAGAAGTCAGATGGAGGGAGAGAGAGAAAGAGAGAGAGAGAGAGAGAAAGAGAAAGAGAGACAGAGAGACAGAGAGAGAGAGAGAAGTCAGATGGAGGGAGAGAGAGAAAGAGAGAGAGAGAGAGAGAGAGAGAGAGAGAGAGAGAGAGAGAAGTAAGATGGAGGGAGAGAGAGAAAGAGAGAGAGAGAGAGAGAGAGAGAGAGAGAGAGAGAGAGAGAGAGAGACAGAGACAGAGAGACACAGAGAGAGAGAGACAGAGAGAGAGAGAGAGAAGTAAGATGGAGGGAGAGAAAGAGAGAGAGAGAGAGAGACAGAGAGAGAGAGAGAGATAGACAGAGAGAGAGAGAGAGAGATAGACAGAGAAAGGGACGGGGGAGAGAGAGAGAGAGAGAGACAGAGAGAGAGACAGAGAGAGAAAAGAAAGATGGAGGGAGAGAGAGAGAGAGATTATAAAATGTGACTAATAAACTACAAAGACGGCCTCTTCAGGTAGCCTAGCATGTAGTCTTTTCTACCATTTACGTAAACCCATAATAAGGCATGGCTATTGAACTACAAAAATGGCCATAGAAGACTCACGTGTGTGATGATGGCATCCAGGCCATTGGAGCCCCAGGCGTAGTCCATGGGGCTGGAGTGAAGCGATCCCCTGGATCCCCTGAGAAAAAAAAGAGAAAGAAAAAACACGATTCAAACCCAAGATATAAGATAGATACCGGTATACAATCTTGAACTGTCAGTTCATAACTACTTTGCTAGTGGAAGACGTTAACTATCAAATGAGGAACATGACTGATGAAGATCTATTCCCAAATGTATTCTGGTATGTTTTTTGTTGGCAATAGTTGATGGCACTCAGACTTGGACTTTGTGGCTTTGGCCCAATCTATCCATATACCTTCCCCTACTGTATTTAAGATACAAAAGGAGCGTCAAAATGCCATCAAAAGCACTTAAGCTGCTGTTGGCAGGCCGACTAACTATATGATGTGTTCCGCTGGCAGCCAATTGAATATGTATATTTTTCTTAAAGTGATACTGTCCCATTTTTGGAAATAAGCTTATTTTACACCTCTACTTGAATTAAATAATAGGGTTTTACCGTTCTCTCATAGCTAGCAGTTAACATTGAGTCCTATGAGACCAGTTAGCCGCCAGCTGGTCTCATAGAACTCAATGTTAACTGCTAGCTTGAAGGTAAAATTTGCACTGCCATACCCAGAGAATGATTGAAAGTACAGGAGAATGGTAAAACCCTATTATTTAACTCAAGGGGAGGTGTAAAATAAGCTTATTTCCAAAAATGGGACAGTATCACTTTAACACGAGTGAATCGAATGTTTAAGGTCGAATCTGTGTGCCGTGTTTTCTCCAATTGAAAGCCATCCTAAAACACTATGGGGCACCTAAGTCTCCACCCCTTCCGGGCAGCTTGTGGGGCTGGCAATGCAAAAACTTTTGACTGGGCTGTAATGGACTGATCAAAGCTATTTTCCGACCCACCTCGCATTTCCCCGTCGATCACACATATGCTGTGCCTCAGAATTAATAACAACCAATGGTGTGCTTGTTGACTTCACTTGGCAAGCGATTTTTGAGTTGTGTGTGTGCAAAAATATGTAATTATTTGGACTACACAACAGACGTCGCATGTCCGACGTGCAGCCACTTAAGCCACGGTGCAGTGGTAGGGTTGGCTGTGCCTCGGTTCACGTCAGATATGCGAGGCGCACGTGTAGTCTCCAACACAGTTTTGCACAAAAGCTAAAATAACGTTTCTTGCGTGCCGAAAATGAGTGGTCTTACGACGCAAATCCAAACCTTTCAAATTCACTGTCATCATATGTGAAATCCGGAGCACATGCCAAATGGGATGAGGATTTAGCTTTACTCGCTCCATTAACTCGCACTCAAAATTTTGAGCGCTCCAGCCCCATAGATCGGAAGTAGAAAGGCGTGACTTAGGTGCCCCATTGATCTACAAAAATGGCCTCTTCAGGTAGCCTTAATGTGTAGTCTTTCCTCCCATTGAACGCCATTTTAAAACAAGGCTACTGAACTACAAAAATGGCCACCAACAGCTCCTTACCATGATCCCATGCCCATGTCCGGCATGGCTGTGGGGGCCATAATCCCACTCACAAGCTGCTGGATGATCCTGGAAGCCAAAAATAATAAAACAAACAAAATTAAATCTCTGCTACAAATAGATGTAACATAGAAGAGCAAGGTATCCTGACTGCAGCTGTTCTTCACGATCACGGGAGAGGACTGATGCTGGTTGCTAAGGCAAATGCTTTGCCTAGCAACCGTTGCTATGCAACATTGAACTCTGAATGGCTTGTTGTGGAAACTGTTCTTACTTCCTAAATTATCAGACTGTAGACAGAAATCTATGTTGAAGAGTTTAAGTTTATTTGACTCTCGTAACAGTTACACCGAAATACACGCTGGGGCCCTTTGGCTGAAGTGCTACTCGCAATCCCACCCCCCACAAACCGGCCGGTTTCCTCCTCCTCGATTGTTCTGCAGACAACCCTCCTCAGCCCGCGTCGTAGGTTAAATAACCTTTTCTCTGCCGGTTTGGGGGCCGGTTTCCGGCCAGATAGGCCACAGATTGGAGCATCCCTTCAGCCAATGGGGTCTCCCTCACATAGACCTCCCATTTCCCCAGGCCGGCCCACTGTTCCCTCCCACCCGTCATTACATGATCATCACAGAGACATTCTTTTCCTAAATATGCTATATCACACTAAATATTCAATATGGCTTTATATAAAATAGAAATTTCCTTCATGTTCTACCCCTGAAAATGAAAATACGCAAGCGATTCTTTCCACTCAGTTCAAGGTTCAGCTGAGCATATGTGGAAGACACACCAGCTCACACAACATGCTTCGCACACTACACACACACACACACACACAACATGCTTCGCACACTACACACACACACACACACACACACACACACACACACACACACACACACACACAACATGCTTCGCACACTACACACACACACACACAACATGCTTCGCACACTACACACACACACACACACACACACACACACACACACACACACACACACACACACACACACAACATGCTTCGCACACACTACGCACACAACATGCTTCGCACACTACACATACACACACACACACAACATGCTTCGCACACTACACACACACACACACAACATGCTTCGCACACTACACACACACACACACACACACAACATGCTTCACACACACTACACACACACACACACACAACATGCTTCGCACACTACACACACACACACACACACACACACACACACACACACACACACACACACACACACACACACACACACACACACACAACATGCTTCAATAACACACTCCAAACAACACACACACACACACACACACACACACACAACATGCTTCGCACACTACACACACACACACACACACACACAACATGCTTCGCACACTACACACACGCACACACACACCACAACAACATGCTTCACACACTACACACACACACACACACACACACACACACACACACACACACACACACACACACACACACACACACACACACACACACACACACAACATGCTTTACACACTACACATACACACCCACACACACACACACACAACACACACGCACACACACACACACACACACACACACACACACACACACACAACATGCTTCGCACACTACACTACACACACACACACACACACAACATGCTTCGCACACTACACACACACACACACACACACAGTATCATTCCTTCTCCTACCAAATACAGTGCAGGCCAAAAGTCTCACCTTCTCATTCTCTTTATTTTCCTGGATTTTCATTGGGTATTTTCATGCAGGGCATCACAACTGTGCTTGAACACATGGAGAATTACGTGCTAACCAAGAAATATAATTCTAGCTGTTGTCCAACAGCAATGTCAGCTGTCTGCCCACCTGATGTCAACATGCCACAATTGATGGCCCCACACATTCATTTCAATAAGCTCATTTTTGTCTATTTTCAAATAAAAATGCCCAGTCAGTAATGTCAATCCTGATCGAACGTTAAAATCCTCCAATAACTCACTAGAATTGTAGAACTAGAATTTTGAGACCTAAAACCTAGTTTTAAACACTTGATACCTGATGTTGCGTTGTGCAACATTTTCCTTGGCGACTGGAGCTGCATTATGCAACATTCAGGCTCTAGAGAATTGAGACAACTTCATTCAAAATCTCTGTTTGAGATGAATGAGCACATTCCAATGAAAGATGAGGGTCTTAGTGTTTAAATGCAACTTAGTGCATATTTTTATGTGCTTCAGAAGCTGAGATATTTAGCAGTCCCTCCAGTTTTTCGCGATTCAGCGATCGCGTGGATTCATGCAAATTCAATGATATTCCGCATAATTTCACGATGCCGCGTAATTCCTGTAAAGCCGCATTTTTCCCGAAAAATTCACATTCTGTGGAGTTTATTGATTTATATTTTCGTCAAAAAAATAAAAATGTGACTACAATACCACCGGAGACGAAAACCAATACGAAGCATTTTTGTTAATATGTCACTGAAACATTGAAAAAGAATTGCCTGCTATTTCGGAAGTCGCGACCCTCATCTCAGCTGTTCCGCGTCTCTCCTCCCCTCCCTCACACATAGGCCTACACGCAGGCGTCGGTGCTGCACACTCATGACCTTTTTTTAACAGCAGTAGCCTACTTTTCAGTGCAATCCTGGGTGGAAAAAGTATTGTTGCCCATTTATCCATGACGAAGAAGTGTATGCAGTCATGAAATAGTGGCGGTACTGTCGCACAGTAGCAAACATCTTACGTTAGGCTAGGCTACATGTTTGCGGAACTTCTCCACTCTCCCCTGTCGCTTTCATGAGCATGCTACCCGACGGTCGTTGTCTGATCTTTTTTCAATGTTCGCTAATGTTTGTAATTTAAGGGTCTATGTCTATGCGTAGGCACAAGCCTTCTGATAACAATCACTGTAGTGCCGATCGCAAAGGTTTCGGAAGTGTGGAGTTTTGCAACTTGTTTCAGTCAAGGACACCGAGATAGGAAGTGAACGGCCCTTCCACGCTTTCACTGTGTTATTGCAATAAAGTCTTGCGAATCCATGCAACCATGCACACACAACCATGTCAACGAGAGCGTGTATGCCATCACAACTTTGCATCAAGCAAATAATATGCAACAGCTTGCAATACGAGCACGAGAGAGAGAGAGAGAGAGAGAGAGAGAGAGAGAGAGAGAGAGAGAGAGACGCGTCTTCCAACAGGTGACATTGTAACGCTTGCATACAGCCTGGCTACTGTACCCCGCAACGCTCTTTATTAGGCCTAGTGGTAGGCTATACCCACAAGTATTTTTTCATAACGCGCTGTCTCGTTTTCCCCCAAAGTCGTTCTAAAATGTCGACAGAGATTTATGAGTGTCGCGGCCATGATTTTTTTTTTACACATTGGACGCACTGGCTAATAAGACGCTCTGACAGCTTTTGACAATATTTTATTATTCTATTATATAGGAAGTGTGTTTCTGAATCTCTCTCTCTTTTGTCTTAAGCCTACTTAGACTGATTGTGGTTTTCAGTTACCAAAAAAACCCAGAAAGGGGTGCAAAATCTTTGCAAAAAATGAAAAAATGCCGCAAAATCTTTGCAAAAAATGAGAAAATGCCGCCACAAAATCAGGCATTTTGACCGCAAAAATCACAAAATCCCAGTGCAAAATCCTGGAGGGACTGATTTAGGTTTTTACAGGCTGAGGGCAGCTTTTCTCAAAAAGGGCTCAGGCATTCAGTCCCGTTTTTTGCAGGTGCCTTAGGCGTCAATGGGTTAAACACTTGCCCATACAAGCATTTTACAGATATTTTCTTGATCTGATAATGAGTCGTAGCCAGTTACTTGTAGAGGTCAAACCTTTGTTAGAGGGAATCTGTGGCAGGGTTTTTCATGATTACCTTTACTTTTTGTATCACTGTTTCACCAAGATAACCAGCTATGCTGACCAAGTGACCCATTATCAGATCAAGAAAACCTCTCTATTAAAATTGATGCAACAGATTGGGTATTTTTAGTTGAAAATAGACATAAAAATAAGCTTGTTGAAAAATGTGAGGCCCTCAGTGTCACTGTTTGGCATTTTTAAAAATATATTTTTTAATAATTGTTTTTATTTTTTTTTATATTTTCATTTTTTTGTTACCCACATAGTTATACATGTGTTCATTCACAGTTGTGATGCCCTCCCAGAAAATGTACTAAGTTCTGTAAATAGCCACACAAATAAAGATAATTAATTAAATGAGACGGTGAGTCCACACGTTTGGCCTGTATTTCCCCTCTCCACTTTCCCACTATGGGGCACATAAGTCTCCACCCCTTCCGGGCGGCTCATGGGGCACCTAAGTCTCCACCCCTTGGTCACACCTCCTGCTGTTAGAGTTGTCCTCTTAGGATGGTGGTCCAGGTGTGTGAGAGCATGTATCCCAAGTACCATGAACAGGGATGAGGGGGCATACATGCTCTCACACACCTGGACCACCATCCTAAGAGGACAACTCTAACAGCAGGAGGTGTGACCAACCTGTCATTATTGACAGGGAGGTCACACCTTCACAACAACATCAGCTGTTTTTAAAGCACGTCACTCATCAACATCACAGTGACCCTCTGATGAAGACGGAAGTAACACCGTCGAAACATGTCAGGTAAAAGATAAAAACTTTTACATGTCTTAAGGCAAAATAAACCCCTAAGTGTTTTAACTACTGCATCCTCATCAGTGGCTCCTGTTTGAAATAACGCCCCTCTTGACTTCATCATAAGTGCCCCCCCCCCCTTGACCTCATCATAAGTCTGCCCCCCCCCTCTTGACCTCATCATAAGTCTGGCCCCCGGCCCCCCTCTCTTGACCTCATCATAAGTCTGCCCCCCCCTCTTGACTTCATCATAAGTCTGCCCCCCCCCCTCTTGACTTCATCATAAGTCTGCCCCCCCCCCCTCTTGACTTCATCATAAGTCTGTCCCCCCCCCCCCTTGGTATTGACAAATGAAATGGACTAATCTGACTCCCAATGGGGACTAATGCCGCGATCACACCGAAGGCGTTGAAAGAGCCACAACGCTGCTGACTCCTGCCTGGAAAGCACTGGTCAGGGGCGTTGAACGAGGCAAACGATTCAACCTGAAGCGTTCGGACAGGAATCTCGACCAACCGAAGCTCGTGTTTAGAAAAATGTGAACATTCCATTGGCTGCCGCCCTGCTGCCGCCGAGCTCATTACATATTTTTAGATGAAGTTCAACTTCTGCCGCCCTCGGCTTTTGACGCTTTCGACGCCCTCGCCTCTAGAAATGCTCCCGACGCGTTTGCCTCGTTCGCCGCCTGCTCTCCCATACAAAGTCAATTACTTCCGCATCTTTCCACGCGTTCAACGCCCGTGGTGTGACCGCACGGTAATCCCCGCCCCCACTCAGCTGTATCCTTCTCAACGCCCCTCTAGGGCTCGCCAACGTCCCCTGGGGGGCTGCAGCGCCCCCGTTGAGAAACACTAGCCCACAGGATGGATGAAGTGTTAGTTTTGTGCACTGCTCCTAATAAAAGCAGAAAATTACATCTGAGATGCTCCAGTGCCCTCCGAATTGTGAAGTGTTTACATGATTTAAAAACAAAAACAAAAAAAATCGACTTTTTATTTGGCATTAAATTGAGT
>NC_085872.1:52164696-52187196 GCF_034702125.1 Engraulis encrasicolus
AGATCCTGCCGGATCCGGATCCTGTGAAAAACCCTATTATCCTGCCGGATCCGGAACCGGATCTTGGATCCTGTACATCTCTAATTTCAAAACTATACTGTAAGATTTATTCGCCTATAAGTCTTTCACTCATCATTTGTAGACAGCAATGACTAATCTGTGTAAAGCCGGATCACACCGCACTCTCGATTAAAAGGTGCCAAACATAAACAAAAACTGTGTAAAATTGAAAGAAAAATGTCTGCACACTTAAATCCCCTTTGTGTTCTTTTTAATAGGCCAAGCTTTCGGTCTACTGACCTTCCTCAGGGCTCAGGCCCTGAGGAAGGTCAGTAGACCGAAAGCTTGGCCTATTAAAAAGAACACAAAGGGGATTTAAGTGTGCAGACATTTTTCTTTCAATTTTAGACAGCAATGACTAATAAATAACTTATTTCACAACTGAATTAACACATTTCATCCACTGTAAATGGACAATTCATGCTCTACTACTCCACAACTGTAATAACATATTTAATCGCCTTTCATTAATGATTTGCAGACAGACAAATAGTTCATATGAAAGTAGAGTTGCCGGTGGTTGCTATATTCAAAAGAAAATATGACATTTGTGAATTTAATGGGCAGCTTACATTCTGGAAATGATTAACTACTAAAAATATCTGGAAAATCTACTTTTAAGACATATATGGCAAAGACAATCTCCAAACAGAATCCCAATTCATAATTTAAACACTTAATAATAACAATAATAACAATAGCAATAATAATAATAATAATAATAATAATAATAATAATAATAATAATAATAATAATAATAATAAAACGTTATTAAATAAAATAAAAATAATAATAATAATAATAATAATAATAATAATAATAATAATAATAATAATAATAATAATAATAATAATAATAATAATAATAATAATAATAATATTAAGTTGTATGAACTTTTTAGACATCTGAACTCAGTTGGCATCAGACCAAGTAGGCTACAGACCAAGTTTCTAAAGATGTCAAAGAGATGATTGGGCAGATGTTTACAAAGTAGAGGTAGAAGTGGTCTACTCTTACTGATGTGGAACTAGGCCTAATTGCAACTAGAGTGCATGGTCTATATTGGGCTAAACATAATTCACACCAGTTAGGCTATACGAGATGGCTATACAACTGAGTAGTGTAATTTCCAGAGGTGAGTGTATAAATCAGCCTCCTTAATACACATCTGGAAATTGTTCACCTTAGTTGTCAAAACATTTGTCAACATTTGCCACCACAACACAGACATAACAGAGTGCCAGGTGAATATTTATAAATAGGCTACTTGTTTCTGCATAGCAAGCATGATTCATGACAAGTGTCACATACCGTAGCCTCTTTCCTCTGACATTTAAAGATATGTGTTTCAGAATATGAGCGAAAATACACAGCTAAAAGTGTCCAAAAGAATTCAAAACTCAGTAGTAGGCTAAAGTTGGGTGGGAGGGAGCTTTGGGCAAGCATCTGACAGTCTGTTAAATTTAGAATAATACCTACTGCTATTTTGTCAATAGCAACGCAACGACGATTTATCCTGTTCACACTTTTGGGAACGTTTGACATTCCGGTGGGAGTCGGTAAATGTTGTTTACTTACCGGGAGACGTGGAGTGATACTTTGCGAGCATCTGTGGCAGAAAAAGTTGGAAGAAGTTGACGAGGCCTCCGCCATTTTTGCTTGGGGCAAAACACGACAGTGTTTTTGTACGGGTCACGGGAAGGGACATACACGACAATACAAAAGGCAAAAAACACAAGCGACAT
Organism: Engraulis encrasicolus; assembly: GCF_034702125.1. NCBI lineage: Eukaryota > Metazoa > Chordata > Actinopteri > Clupeiformes > Engraulidae > Engraulis > Engraulis encrasicolus. The sequence goes on from NC_085872.1 coordinate 52,166,502, forward strand.
GAGACAAAGGCCTTTTCTAGATTTGGGTAGTACTTTTTTTGTCCTTTGGTCCTTTCGTTTCGTTCGAAAGTGTAACGTAATGCTTTATAATATGAAGTATATTATCTTTCTTATGATAGGCTAAGCTGCCAGTGCACAGCTTTGTGTCATTATATAACTCCATCCACACACTGTTTTAAAAACGTGGCTATTTTATAATGAAGTTACTGTCTTTAGGCTGTAGTGTTGATATCTGCATTATATTTACTGTAGCCAACGCTATAATAATTCCTTTCTTTTGGCGAAAAACAAGAGAGTATTTATTATTTAAATATTTGTGTCGAGGCGCGGCGCCCTCTTCTGGACAAACGTGTGAATCCTTTTCCGGAAGTAGCCGTAAGGAGAAACCGGAAGTGTGATTACTTTGTATTTTGGGAGAACGGTGTGTGTTTTGTTTTTGGAGGCTTTTTCACACAACTGCAATGGACTCCAACGACCCTGGTAAACAATCGAAAGAAATTCTTCATCCCCATTAAATGTGCTAATAAATAGTTATCAAATATTCGCGGTGTAGTGAACTATGCGGCCAAGAAATGCCATAAACAGTTGAAGTTAGCTAAAGCTTTGCCATTAGGCTACATACCTGTGGCTAAAGTAACGTTTCCTTGGCAACACTGACTATTGTTTTCGCTATTTTTGAAGTATGTCGGGAAAACAATAACAACATTGCTACAGTAATATCAATGCATACACATTTACAACTGTTTGCTGAACGTGAATGGAGTGTTGATGTTGTTGTACAGTGACTGGGTAGCTAAGCTTAACTGATAGCTCTGACAACTTCATCTGTCTGATACCAGTCTGATAAATAATGCGTGTCGCAGTCAAGTTAAGTCAGCTTTTATTGTCACTTTCTTCATATGCACAAGTCATACAAGGAAAATGAAATTACGTTTTCTCTCTTTACCATGCCAGGACGTAGACACACAAGACTGACACACACACACAAGACTGATATTTTACAGACTGACATAAAGTAACAGTGATAGACTGGTAACAATAAGTGGTCAATAATAAATACAGTACAAATGAACATTCAACATGTAAACAGAAGATACGATAAATATGAATATAGAGTGTAGGCCATTACAATAAGAATAATAAGCTTAACAGTGGCAGTAGCAATGGTGACAGTATAATGACACGTTATTTAAAGTAAGTTAGTAGATTGGGGTAGCAGCATTGTATGCAGCATGTTGTATTGTCTTATGTTCCAGGACTGAGGTAGTGCAAGTAGGTGCAGTCCCATGGTACTGTAGTGTGTGTGTGTGTGTGTGTGTGTGTGTGTGTGTGTGTGTGTGTGTGTGTGTGTGTGTGTGTGTGTGTGTGTTCTTGTGGGTAGTGCAGGTTCAGTCTAATAGTGGTAGTGCAGGTCCAGTCCGATAGTGGAATACAAAGAGTCAAGGCTGAACTCTACTACTCACTGCAGTCCAGCATGGTCCACTGTAGTCCAGTGGTCAAGTAGCAGCATTTAGCAGCATAGTTGGAGGTGCAAGTCTCGTAGTGCAAGCAGTTCTTGGAAGTGGAGATCAGAGAGTACAAGTGGGTTGTGTGTGTGGGTGGTTGACGAGACGCCTTGTTTTTTCGTAACATTGGTTAAAAACCTACAAAACTGTTGTCACAAATGTCAAAGAAAGAGTATGTGGTAAGTTACATTATGTTTCATATTAGTCTTAGATGAGAAGAAACATTTTTGTTAAGATTTATGTAAAGGTTTACATGTCAAATATCCTGCGGTGTGACTGTAACATTAATGAAATCTGGAATATAATATTTATATAAATTAACCAACAACATTTTGAATACCTCCGTTATTGTAGAGTGGTGTGGAAGTTTAAGGTGACTATTAACCTCTTAATATGTCTTCATATTGCCATGTTTCTGTCACGCAATGCTTAGGTTCATCTTATGGTGTCCTGTGGTGTGACTGCTCTTCTAGAAGGGAAAAAAAAAGTTTTTTATAAATGAAAACACATATTAAGATTAAACACAATATCATTACCTAGTTAGCGTGAGCTCAATAACTTGTGTGTGTGTGTGTGTGTGTGTGTGTGTGTGTGTGTGTGTGTGTGTGTGTGTGTGTGTGTGTGTGTGTGTGTGTGTGTGTGTGTCTGTGTCTGTGTACATTGCATTACAATTAGCAGCAGTGGTTTATAATCAAAGGGACTTCCACAGAGGATAAGCAAGTACAGTGTGGGTCAATACAGACTGAGTACGGCAGACTGACGTATGGCACAGACAGCATCTTAGCTAACGTTACACAGCACAGCAGTGTATTTCACCAGTCAAAATGATCTGAGGTGAATTTCTCAAAACCATAGTTCTAACTATGTCAGCTACATTGTTGTTTTCAATGCAGTTTCCCATTGGCAACTACCCAAGTTGCTAACTGGCTAACAACTTTGCTTTTGAGAAACTTTCCCCTGAGCTGTGTCGAGGTTCAGTTCGTGGGCTGTGTATTTTATGTTTATGTGCAAAATACATTCATTACAAAGTTAAGAGGTGACCTGCACCAGGATAGCCTAGAAAATAGTTTACGTTGTTTTTTTGACATTTTGACATTGGGTTACAGTAGGTTTGCACTGTGAAAGCATTCAGACAGACAGACGAAGGTGTGAAAAAATATATAATATAAATAAAAAGTATATTATAAAAAAGTATACATTCAGTGCTACATTGAAGGCACACTAACTTAAATAATGTTTGAGTGTAGTGGAAAGCGCGCACATCCAGCAGAAAAGCATCAGCAGGTGCCAAATCAAAAAACTGTCACATGTAGGAGCGGGAAAGGATCTGCAGATGCCTGAAGAAGATCTATGATCGAAACGTTGCTCCAAATAAATTAAGTCTTTTGCAAGCAGTGTGCAGATGGGTCAAAGACGAAACAGGGTTTTCAGGACTCCAAAAAATAAAACTGTTCCCTGACACCGTTCTTCAACTTTTTTGGGTACATTGGAGTGTAGAGTGATTAAGTTTATTATTTTCTGTTCAGAAAATAGTAAGGAACATGCATTTTACCCCATTTTCACCCATAAAATGTCATTCAGTGTAATACGGTGTTAAACAGTTGATAATGCAAAAAACATATAGATGACGTTAAAAAACTGAAATAAGCTACATACCATAGTAAAGGCCTATATTTAAGGTCTTCATCAAACCTAAAATTTCTAGTAAAAGGCATTTGCAAATAGTTTTTGCAGTGTTTGTAGTCTTTCACCGAGTGCATTTCACCCATTTGGCTTTAAGAAGTTTTTCCACTGAAGAGAAAATCAGTTTAAAATGCACAATTATTCATTTGTTGTATGCCCCCGCATTTGTTGTGCTAAACAAATAAGTTTCGTAAGAATTTGACTTTATTTTCACATAAAAATGTGCATTTCACTGAATGACCACAACTATTACACTGAATGATGCCTTGGCAAAAAAGCCTATATAAACAGCTACTTTTCATTGCTATCATATTGTTACCATCATACTACAGTACTCAACGTCCTGAATGAGTGACAACAGAAATAGATGTTGTCAAATAATTGCTATTTTACTTAATATTGGGGCATTAAAATGTGTTTTGAAGAACTTCCAAGATCACAAGCTTAGAGGTAGGCTACAACTTAGGCCTAAAACAATAAAAAAGAAAATTTTGTCTGTTAACCTGCATATTTCGGGGATTGTGACTTAGGGTGTTCTGATAATTCATGTACAACTTCCAAAATCCCAGAATCTACCCAGTAATATGGATGCTACATGGCAATTACAAGGTTATAGGGATGCACAATGTATCGGCCAGATGTATCGGTATCGGCCGATATCGGCCGAAATTCAACACATCGGACATCGGTCTGATGGGTAAAACTGGGCCGATGTTAACACCGATGTTTTTTTATATATGTTACGGTTCTAAAAGAATGGACTTGACGATGACTTTCACTGTTTGTCTTCTATTTTGTCTCTCTTTTTTATCTAATTATCACAGGGAGTTAAAAAGTGTTTTTGGAAATAAGAGGACATTCAAAAATTCAGTTTTTTGCATCATTGTCATCTCTTTTTTTTTTTTTAAAGAAATAAAAACATCGGTATCAGTTAATATCGGTCATCGGCCAAAACCGCAATATCATAATCGGATATCGGTATCGGCCGAAATTTTTGACATCGTGCATCCCTACAAGGTTTTAATGGAAATAACAATAAAAGTCATAATTTCAAGTAGTATCATCATATTATTGTATCTTAGAGTAATATTGCAACTTATATTGCCATTTTGACTCTTAATATACAACCATGAACTGATTACACTGAATGAAATGGCCCTTACACTGCATGTCACTGAATGACATCTCTTACACTGAAGGACGACCAAATACTTTTCACCTTATTTTCACCTTTTTACAAGCACACAGTTAGTCACCTACATGAGACAATGACTTTGACCCACAATGTTTACTATGTCTATTTAGAAAATATGCTTGTTTGGATGAATATCTGAGTATAAAAGTGTTTTTTGACATTTCACTGAATGACATCTGTTTTTGTGGACGCTGTTACCACAAGATAAAAATACAGATTTTTTGACTATTGAAGAACAAGATTCTCCCTTTGCATCATCACTTAAGGGGTTCCTAGGGTTCCCTTTGATGATGTCACATATTGTGTGTGACTATCACTTTTTATTATGATTTAAAAGCACCATGTTGATCTTATTACACTGAATGATATCCAAGGAATTGAAAATCCGGACAAAAGTCCCCAGATGATTTGAATATCAAAACAAAATGGTAATGAAACGTGCTTTTGATACAATAACAAGAACACTTCTAGAATTATGCCCAGAGAGTGAAAAAAGAATTTTGTTCGTCATTTTGCATAATTATTCAAGGATGTATTGATGATTTTTAAGTTCGGACCATTACACTGAATGACGTTTTTGCACTTAATGAGATTATTTAACACATACATTAACATTTATTTTTCTTTAAATGTTACTGAAATGAGACACCAGACTATGCTGTTTATCAGCATAACATTCAAAATTCATTAATTTACTTTTTTGATAGTTAAATGAGTGCGGAACAAAAAAAAATGCACGTCTCGTCTTTGACCCAGATCCTTTCCCGCTCCTACACTAAGTAATGTTTCCATATCCTCCCGACTAGGGGTGGGTATTGGCAAGTAGCCTCGCGCCGCGCGCCATCCTACGTACTTCCGCCAAGACACTTGGCTCCGCACTACGTATGATACCTGTCCTCTGTGGAGAGATGTTGACCGGTAGGATTTTCACCGGTGTTCTGACAAACGGTCCTACATTGTAATTTTATCCTACGGTAGGATGTTCTGTCAGACATGTCTGTTAAACGGTCCTACATCGCCATAGATAGACGTCAGACATGTTTGTTCAACAACTTATTTAAATCCTGATTTTTCCGAAAATGTCCTTCCTGCTTCCTGCAATCGCGTCAGATCAAACAAAGTCCAGACCATGAATACGAAATGGAAATGGTAGTATTATGGGATGGTCAGGACCAGGCTACAACGATGTATCCCGATACCGATATTTTGAACCCCCCCCCCCCCCCCCCCCCCCCCCCCCCCCCCCCCCTCCCCCCCCCCACCCTCCCCCCCCCCCCCCCCCTCCCCCCCCCCCCCCCCCCCTTTACTCCCTACCACTAGAGGGCTACACGTGGAAGAGCAAGATGAGTGCCAACATCCGGCGGCAGGAGGAGCTGATCGCCCAGAGGAAGCGGGAGATCGAGGCCAAGATGGCCGCCGCCGAGCAGGCTGCCGCACGCAGCAAAATGGCCGCCACCACCGCCGCAGCAAGGCCTCTACCGACTGCAGCAAGGTACGTGGAAATGAAAGAGCCTAGAATGGACAAGAGGTATCACTCCACCTAGAATGGACAAGAGGTATCACTCCACCTAGAATGGACAAGAGGTATCACTCCGCCTAGAATGGACAAGAGGTATCACTCCACAGTGGTCATTGGCCATAGTGTAGCACAGGGGGGTAGCTTGCCTTAACCCATTGATGCCTGATGTTGCGTTTTGCAACATTGGCCCTGGCGCCTGGAGCTGCATTACGCAACATTCAGGCACATGAGATTTGAGACAACTTTATTAAAAATCTCTGTTTGTTTGAGATGAATGAACACATTCATGTGTTTAAATGCAACTTAGTGAAAATTTGTATGTGCTTCAGAAGCTAAGATATTAAGGTTTTTATAGGCTGAGGGCAGCTTTTCTTAAAAAGGGCTCAGGCATTCAGCACCCTTTTTTGCAGGTGCCTTAGGCGTCAATGGATTAAAGGGACACTGTGTGAGATTTTTAGTGGTTTATTTTATTTTAGTGGTCATGCTGCCCATTCACTAATGTTACCTTTTTCATGAATATTTAGATTTACCACCACCATCAAATTCATTATTCATTATGACTGGAAAAATTGCACTTTTCATACATGAAAAGGGGAATCTTCTCCATGGTCCGCCATTTTGATTTTCCAGAAATGGTAATTTTAAGCTGCAAAAATGATTGTGCTTGGATCGTACTAGAAAATATTAGTTCATTACTTAGTAAACTTTCATAAAAAGGTCAACTTTGGCAATAGGTGACACATTGAGTTTCAATGAGCAATATAGTTGCAGTACCTTTTTTGACCATTTCCTGCACAGTGTACCTTTTAAAGTGAAAGTGAAAGTGAAAGCCCAACTGGGGAACTCCAACTCCTATTGTCATTGTGACACAGCACTCCCCAGCGCACAAGTGAACACTGTACACTGCACACAACGAAATTGCATTTATGCCTCACCCGCGCAAGGGTGTAGCCCTCAATGGCGCAAAGTCTGACGCCCTAACCGCTTACCACGTGGGTGCGACGCCATGTAGACCAAGGTGCCGTTTCCACGTAGCTGGATATTTTTATATGTGGATATTTTTTTCTCCTGGTTGCATTGGTTTTGCATTGGTTTTGGCCTTCCGTTTCCACGTAGCAGATATTTAAATTATTTATTTAGTGACTTACTGGAGCCTCAATGCGAGTGATTTCAAAAGCACTGGGACACTGATCTGTGATAGGTCTGTTAGCGCATTAGGTCCAGCCCCTTTATGGGCGGGGTTGAAAGGGTGCGGAAAAGGCTTGTAGTCTCAACAGAAATCCTCCTCTCTTACACTTCCTCCTACAATGATGCAAAATGATGACTTTTGACAACCATTCAAAAGTATGACTGGGTGTCTAGCAATGGAAAGCCTCATGCAAATGGGTGGAGTGTCCCTTTAAATGCTAACAAGAAATACTACAGTCTGCTACATGTTTCCGGGTGACTTCGGAGCTCAATCTCAATCTTACAATGGCTTTCAATGGGAGACAAAACTGCAAATGTCTAATGTACAAATGCTGTGTGTGTGTCCTCAGTGTCCGCAGCCACCAGGCCTCCTCCTCCTCCTCCTCCTCTTCTTCCTCCAACAAGTTTGTGAACGACGGCAGCTTCCTACAGCAGTTCCTGAAGATGCAGAAAGACAAACCTGGCTCCGACTCAGGTAATTTATTTTACTGTACATCACATGACATTAGCTGGCTCCGACTCAGGTAACAACCGGCCACCGGTTTATTTTACTGTACATGACATCACATTAGCTGATTGCCTGCTTACACTTATCTGATTGCCTGGTTAGTGAGAGTCTTGAGGCGAACTAAAGGTGTGGTTCACGATTGCTCATGGCTGTTTATTGGGCGATAAGATTTGGGGGTTTTTTTGGGTTGGGGGGAGGGGGGGTGTGAATCACTCATGTCATTCAAATTTAATTGATTTTTTTTTTTAAAGGAATGGGATTTGGAATGGGAATGGGAACTGGATTTAAGATGAACATTTTAATGAGTTCTTTTCCGGTTTATTACATGTAATTACACATTACTTCATGGTAATTGTTCATGTTTTAGTTAGTTTAGTTTATTTAGTTTAGTTCAACAGGGACCATGCACAATACACATTGATTACAGAAGTAAAAAGATGGCTTGTGCCAGATTATAGCTATATAGCTAATTTCCATCTGCAGTCCCTGTCATATACATGTGATTAAGGTAATCCACAGGGATGAGCGGCAGAGAAAATGAAGAAAAAAATGTTTTAATCAATTATGTCATTTTTTTATTTCCCTGTTTACGTAATTAATAATATGTGATTAGTTAGTAATTCATGTTAATTCCTGGTGTTGTTAATGTGTAAGTACTGTAATCTTCAGGGACGAGTGGCAAGTCTCATGTTATTATTATTAACGTGTATTTACTGTAATCGTCAGGGGCCAGTGGCAAGTCTCATGTTATTATTATTAACGTGTATTTACTGTAATCGTCAGGGGCGAGTGGCAAGTCTCATGTTATTATTATTAACGTGTATTTACTGTAATCGTCAGGGGCGAGTGGCAAGTCTCATGTTATTATTATTAACATGTAATTGCTGTAATCGTCAGGGGCGAGTGGCAAGTCTCATGTTATTATTATTAACGTGTATTTACTGTAATCGTCAGGGGCGAGTGGCAAGTGTCATGTTATTATTATTAACGTGTAATTGCTGGTGTCATTAGCGTGTATTTACTGTAATCGTCAGGGGCGAGTGGCAAGTGTCATGTTATTATTATTAACGTGTATTTACTGTAATCGTCAGGGGCGAGTGGCAAGTCTCATGTTATTATTATTAACGTGTATTTACTGTAATCGTCAGGGGCGAGTGGCAAGTCTCATGTTATTATTATTAACGTGTATTTACTGTAATCGTCAGGGGCGAGTGGCAAGTGTCATGTTATTATTATTAACGTGTATTTACTGTAATCTTCAGGGGCGAGTGGCAAGTCTCATGTTATTATTATTAACGTGTATTTACTGTAATCGTCAGGGGCGAGTGGCAAGTCTCATGTTATTATTATTAACGTGTATTTACTGTAATCGTCAGGGGCGAGTGGCAAGTGTCATGTTATTATTATTAACGTGTATTTACTGTAATCTTCAGGGGCGAGTGGCAAGTCTCATGTTATTATTATTAACGTGTAATTACTGTAATCGTCAGGGGCGAGTGGCAAGTCTCATGTTATTATTATTAACGTGTATTTACTGTAATCGTCAGGGGCCAGTGGCAAGTCTCATGTTATTATTATTAACGTGTAATTACTGTAATCGTCAGGGGCGAGTGGCAAGTCTCATGTTATTATTATTAACGTGTATTTACTGTAATCGTCAGGGGCGAGTGGCAAGTCTCATGTTGTTATTAACGTGTATTTACTGTAATCGTCAGGGGCGAGTGGCAAGTCTCATGTTATTATTATTAACGTGTATTTACTGTAATCGTCAGGGGCGAGTGGCAAGTCTCATGTTATTATTATTAACGTGTATTTACTGTAATCGTCAGGGGCCAGTGGCAAGTCTCATGTTATTATTATTAACGTGTAATTACTGTAATCGTCAGGGGCCAGTGGCAAGTCTCATGTTATTATTAACGTGTATTTACTGTAATCGTCAGGGGCCAGTGGCAAGTCTCATGTTATTATTAACGTGTATTTACTGTAATCGTCAGGGGCCAGTGGCAAGTCTCATGTTATTATTATTAACGTGTATTTACTGTAATCGTCAGGGGCGAGTGGCAAGTCTCATGTTATTATTATTAACGTGTATTTACTGTAATCGTCAGGGGCGGGTGGCAAGTCTCATGTTATTATTATTAACGTGTAATTACTGTAATCTTCAGGGGCGAGTGGCAAGTCTCATGTTATTATTATTAACGTGTAATTACTGTAATCTTCAGGGGCGAGTGGCAAGTCTCATGTTATTATTATTAACGTGTAATTACTGTAATCGTCAGGGGCGAGTGGCAAGTCTCATGTTATTATTATTAACGTGTATTTACTGTAATCGTCAGGGGCGAGTGGCAAGTGTCATGTTATTATTATTAACGTGTATTTACTGTAATCGTCAGGGGCGGGTGGCAAGTCTCATGTTATTATTATTAACGTGTATTTACTGTAATCGTCAGGGGCGGGTGGCAAGTCTCATGTTATTATTATTAACGTGTATTTACTGTAATCGTCAGGGGCGAGTGGCAAGTCTCATGTTATTATTATTAACGTGTATTTACTGTAATCGTCAGGGGCGAGTGGCAAGTCTCATGTTATTATTATTAACGTGTATTTACTGTAATCTTCAGGGGCGAGTGGCAAGTCTCATGTTATTATTATTAACGTGTATTTACTGTAATCTTCAGGGGCGAGTGGCAAGTCTCATGTTATTATTATTAACGTGTATTTACTGTAATCTTCAGGGGCGAGTGGCAAGTCTCATGTTATTATTATTAACGTGTATTTACTGTAATCGTCAGGGGCGAGTGGCAAGTCTCATGTTATTATTATTAACGTGTATTTACTGTAATCTTCAGGGGCGAGTGGCAAGTCTCATGTTATTATTATTAACGTGTATTTACTGTAATCTTCAGGAGCGAGTGGCAAGTGTCCGCAGCAGAAGAAACAGGTGATGATCGGGAAGCGGCCGGGTCTCGGCCTCAGCAGCATGCTGAAGAGCTACTCACAGGTACAGTACATTATAGTATAGTATGCATTACATTACAGCACAGTACAGTACAGTACATTATAGTAGGCATTACATTACAGCACAGTACAGTACATTATAGTATGCATTACATTATAGTACAGTACATTATAGTAGGCATTACATTACAGCACAGTATAGTACAGTACATTATAGTAGACATTACATTACAGCACAGTATAGTACAGTACATTATAGTAGACATTACATTACAGCACAGTATAGTACAGTACATTATAGTATGCATTACAATATAGCACAGTACAGTACATTATAGTATGCATTACATTACAGCACAGTACAGTACATTATAGTATGCATTACATTATAGTACAGTACAGCACATTATAGTAGGCATTACATTACAGCACAGTACAGTACATTATAGTATAGTATTACAGTACAGTACAGTACAGTACATTATAGTAGGCATTACATTACAGCACAGTACAGTACATTATAGTAGGCATTACATTACAGCACAGTACAGCACATTACATTATAGTATGCATTACATTACAGTACAGTACAGCACATTACATTACATTACATTACATTACATTACAGCACAGTACACTCGCCTCCAAAAGAGTTGTCGCCTACCCATCTGTTTGGAATAACAGCTAATAACCTGACTTTTAATTAATCACTTGGCTTCAGAAGTCACTCATATGAAAGCTACAACCCTCCCGAATGAAAATGTATGTACAAAAATAAATTTCATGCACCAAAGAAAGATTGACCCTTTAATGAACACAGACAGGGCAGATTTTGACAAGACAAAAGTTTTGTCGCCTATCGAACATAATGTAAAAATGAGCAGATAAGTCACTTCAAAACACTTCAAATACGCAGATCGGGTGTCATACTTAATCACTGATTCACTCACACCTCTCCAGAAAATCGACTTTGGCCTTAGGTGTATGTTTAGGGTCATTGTAATCATGGAAAGCAACACAATGAAAATCAATGGAGTTCAATGAGAGATGGTGACATATTTGCTATTCGTAGAGCAATACATTTTTAACTTCATGATGTAATCAATGATAAAAGCCCTCACACACTAGCAGCATACATTACATTATAGCACAGTACAGTACATTATAGTAGGCATTTCATTACATTACAGTACAGTACAGTATAGTATGCATTACAATACAGCACAGTACAGTACAGTACAGTATAGTAGGCATTACATTACAGTGGTGCTCAAACTGTGGTACATGTACCACTGGTGGTACTTGAGACATCTCTGGTGATCTGGAAGAATTCATTTTTTTGATTGATTTGATTGATTTCATTGATTTGTAGGTTGATCAAGATGTTGCAGTCGAAAATGTGTCTTTGGTCCCACATTTTGTAATATTGACCTGTATGAATCTGAAAACATAATGCAGAATAATACTAGGCAAGCAAGAAATTTAAAAACAAACTTGCACTGAATGTGACCCTAGCTGTTGATGCCATTATGAAACTCTCCTGTATTGACTGGCAAAAGTGAATATGGAAGGCCTTTGCTGCGATATTCTAATGTTGGTTGTCAAGGTGGTACTCGGAGAGCTCAATATTTTCTCGGGTGGTACTTCACACAAAAAGTTTGAGAACCACTGCATTACAATATAGCACAGTACAGTACATTATAGTACCTTGTATTATACTAACTTACATCACAATGTAGTACAGTATAATATACCATATTATATTAAATTAGAATGCAAATAGAATTAAATTAGAAATACAATATGGTGCAGTATAATATACTTAGAATCAAATAGAAGGGGGCGCACTTTGCATCAAACTGTTTTCTTTATTTTCATGCACAGACATCGTGTGCCTTCCTCAGTGGAAGGCACGTGCCGAAATGATACAGGAATCGAATTGATCCAGGGAATTTGGATCGATTCCCAGCCATACTAAATTATATTAAATTAAATTACAATGTAGTACGTAATTTTATATTGCTTCACTAAAGTTAGCGCCCTGCTATTTTGATATGCCTTCCAGTGGACTCTGCCATCTTGCTCAAGGAATTTCCCATTCGTGTATGTCTGTTGGTACAGGCCATTTTGCTCCAGACAAAGCAATGTGATTTTGACATGCCTTCCATTGGACTCCGCCATCTTGCTCAAGGCATTTCCTATTTGTATATGTGTGTTTCTTTTACAGGCCAGAAAGCCTGCGTCGGGGCAGCTGGTGCCCAAGCCCAGTGTCTTCGAGGAGGACGACAACGAGGACGAGATAGATGATGAACACTTCCTGGATCTGAAAGGTACAACCAAAGATAGTCTAGTTAATTCAATTATGGAAGGATGGAGCTCAAAACTTACCAAAAAGTCTTCCCATATCCTGCCAAAGAGGTTATGACATCACGTGATGTTATTCGTATGGCCCAAGACCAAACCATTACTGATTTATGGGGTTTCAGACCGTGACACGGTTAACACAGTTTTCGTGGACACACACACAACATGGCACATTTCATGTATGGAAAGGACAGTGGTCTTTCTGACAGTTTTGTCATATTGTGATGATTACTGTGAATCAACCTTTCCAATCGTCTTGGGCAAAACAAGTTTCTTTAAGCTTACATGCTAATATGAAGACTGAATCTGGCATTTGGAAAACAGGACGGCATGAAAACGCCTAAAACCAGTATTAAATATTAATTCTTGCTGAGGGAAATAATGCCATGTCTACACTTTCTGTATTATATGAAAGATAAATATGTGCTAATGTCCAAAACATCATTGGATGCAGTTAATAGTTAGTGGAAGTGGCAAATAAAATCCATGGACTTAAAAGCGCAGTCGAATCGTAGAATCACTCGTATACTATATGTCGCTCCAGGACAGAATGGCTCAAGATAAATCAACAAACCCCTCCACAAACCAAAGATAGTTTAGTGGACTAAGATAACTAAAAAACCCTTCCAACCATAGATAGTGTAGTAGACTAAGATAACTAAAAAACCCTGCCAACCAAAGAAAGTCTAGCAGACTAAGGGAAGTCAAAAACCCTGCCAACTAAAGGTAGTGCATCCAAAATTCCGTACTTCCTTCTTGCTAGTTGGCAAAAAAATAAGGAAGCGCCTACGTAGTGCATCCAAATATCTTAGTGAGCTTTCAACCCAGAGGCCAACGGTACAAGGATGTCTTTCTATATCCGGTTATATTTGCAGTAGGCAAGCGATGGTTGCTTAGCTATCCCCTTTTGGACTTAAAGGTACACTGTGCAGGAAATGGTCAAAAAAGGTACTGCAACTATGCTGCTCATTGAAACTGGGTTGGCTATCGCCACATTTGTTATATATATTTTCTAGTATGGTCCAAGTAGATTCATTTTTGCAGCTAAAAATGGCTATTTTTGGAAATTCAAAATGGCGGACCATGGAGAAGATCATGTATGAAAAGTGCGATTTTTCCAGTCATAATGAATACTTGTGAATAGGCAGCATGAATTCTGGAAATAAACAACTAGAAATCTCACACAGTGTCCCTTTAAGAATATTTTCGCGACCCTCCACCCACAATAGTCTTGGCCTAGCAATGGATACAGTATGTAGCAATATTACCAGACAAGCTAGTCATGGAAAGTCTAGCAATATTAATGGACAAAAAAATTGCCTAGCCATTTCCATTAATGTTGCTAGATTTTCCATTAATAGTGTGTCCGCTAATAATGCTAGAAATCCACCAGACAGCAAGTGCATCTATTAACCACACAAGTGGATACTAGTCCCTTTTGTCCGTGACCCCTCCAGTACCTCCGCGACCTTCGTAGGGGTCACGGCCCCCAGTTTGGGAACCACTGCCCTACGCCATGCGACGATGTGACGTGATCAGGATGTGCATGATTTAATGATACTTCGCTGCTATAACCCTCAAATAGTGCATATTGATGCATGATTTAATGATACTTCGCTGCTATAACCCTCAAATAGTGCATATTGATGAAATGCCCAGATGACATACGAAAATCATGACTTTTGGTGCATTCCAGTCCCAAGTCATCCTAGTAGGAGATTGCACTTATCCTACCTGGATATTTCAGCTGCCATTCTTGACAGTTGAAGTGGAAGTTCTACATCCATGGCAACCACCACAGTTCAGCTGACTTTAGCGAGGTGTTTTGATACGAGCCAAAAAAAAAAAGCCATAATAGGTACTCTGTCATAATGTTACATTTATGTTGACACAATATCATGCAATAACACAAAGATTATGTTGAGTAAAATGGCTATGTTTGGAACAGCTGCATAAAAGAGAAATGGAGTTTCACTATTTATTGACATTTTAATTAACGGCTCCATGGGGGCCGCCATTATTATTCGACTTCGATTTGTTGAGGTGGGAGTAGTGCGAGTCACCCCGACCTCGCTAGTTGGAGCTCCCACTTCGACTGGCGTTCCAGAGCGTTTTTCATAGTAGGAGGAGGTAGGATAAGTGCGATCTCCTACTAGGATGATTTGGGACTGGAATTCACCATTAGTTTGAGGGAGTTTTGACTTCATACTTGTTCTCAGGAATCTATGTTAGTTCTGTTCATCACATACTGACAAGAATCAATATGCGCTGGAATGTCTAGATTCGAAATCAATTTTTTTTTAAATGTAATCAAAACATGTTTTTACGATTTGGGAGTCAACACGTGGGGAGTAAAAACATGTTTTCACTTGTTAATGTGTTAATGTTGCTAACATTCTATGCTAAGTATGTTCAATTGTTTTGAACGTCTTAAAGTTTATTTAACACAGGGGCAGAACTGTGTAGTCATTTATCCCGTTGAAATCCATATTAAAGCATGCTTATTAAAGTGCGAAAAACTACAAAAATGACATCTACTGTACAGGTTAGCCATGTGAGCGTGTGTAGCCATGTCAGCGCAGCTTGTTACTCACTGGTAAACATGGCTATTGGAACTACAAAAATGGCTGCTGGGCTGCGTGCTTATAGGTGTTTTAAAAGTTTCTCATTGGTAAACATGGCTATTGGAACTACAAAAATGGCTGCTGGGCTGCGTGCTTATAGGTGTTTTAAAGTTTCTCCACCAGAGGACGTGGACCAGCGCTGCATCCTCCACAAGATGGCCGACTTCGTGGCGGAGGGCGGCCCAGAGCTGGAGCGCAAGGCGGCGGAGGATTACCGTGACAACCCACTGTTCGGGTGAGACACGCGCGCACACACACACACACACACACACACACACACACACACACACACACACACACACACACACACACACACACACACACACACACAGTGCTGCATCAGAGATTCTTTAAGTATATAGAGATATGCCAATATAATAGGTTTCTATGGGTACCTAACATGGCCAGGTTCCAGTCTGCCTAAAGGGGCGTGTCATAATACTCCTACCATTGAATAGAAAAGTCCTTAGGTCTCCCCCTTGCAACTGTAGAACCCGGAAACAATGGGCCAATGGAATCTCTCTCGCTCTACTCTCTCTGTCGGCATCTTAAACAAGATGTTCGACTTTGTGGCGGCGGGCTAAAGCGAAAGTCCACTGTTTAGTTTGGGGGACCCATACAAACACACCAGGACTTTGAACCAGATTTTTTCTCTAACTGGTTCGTTCCCAACAGAAACAGAAACAGTATTTGTTCTGTTCCACTAAATAGACGTCCCCAAATCAGTTCGAATTTTTACAAATTAATTCCGCTGTTTGGGTGAGTCAGAGAGACCCAACCCACACATGATTAGCTGCACTATAAACGTAAAGTCCTTTTTTTTGGTGTGTTTCAGCTTTCAAGACAAGAGCAGCAGGGAGTACCTGTACTATCGTATAGTATGTAGTCTTTTCTCCCATTGAAACCCATCAGACATACCTGGCTATGGAACTACAAAACTTCGGTTGGCCTAGTGTGTAGTCTTTTCTCCCATTGAAACCCATCAGACATACCTGGCTATGGAACTACAAAACTTCGGTTGGCCTAGTGTGTAGTCTTTTCTCCCATCGAAACCCATCAGACAAACCTGGCTATGGAACTACAAAGCTTCGGTTGGCCTAGTGTGTAGTCTTTTCTCCCATCGAAATCCATCAGACAAACCTGGCTATGGAACTACAAAGCTTCGGTTGGCCTAGTGTGTAGTCTTTTCTCCCATTGAAACCCATCAGACAAACATGGCTATGGAACTACAAAAATGTCTTTTTCGGTTGGCCTAGTGTGTGGTCTTTTCTCCCATCGAAATCCATCAATAGACGTGGCTCTTGAACAAAAAAATCTGTTCTTCTTTTGTGTGTTGCAGCTTTCTCCAAGACAAGAATAGTCGGGAGTACCTTTATTATCGTAAACGGGTAGCTGAACTCCGGAAGAAGCTCAACATCCAACTTCCTAAGCCTCAGCCTAAGCAGAAACAACAACAACAACAACAACAACAACAACACGGCAACGCAGATGACAGCCCTCCACCTTCCAGAGACGCACACACACCACCACCACCATCATCATCATCGGCATCTCCACCACCCCGTGGTAAGATAACACACACACACACACACACACACACACACACACACATGTACCCTACGCCGCTTGTTTGAAACGCGTGGAAGTGCAGAATTTTAGACCGTCAACATTCTGAAATCTCGGCGCAGCATGGAGCGTTTCATCAAGATTTCTATTACTAATATTACGTCAGCAGCACAGCTGCTTTTGACCTGGAATCCAACCCTGTATCCTAGCCTATGTCTAAAGTTGAAAGCCAAATAGTTCACCCAATGGTCACAATTAATCTGAAAAGGACGCATCATAAGTCCCACGTTACGTTATTAACCCTTACTTATGAGCGCCTTGCTGTGCCATTTGCTGAAGCCCAGTCCCTATCCAATGCGAGTCTTCCGTGCATGGGCTTCAGTTTGATTTCAAAGTCGCTTGGGACAATTAGCCTAGGCCACCATAAATCTGAGAAAGGTTTGAAAAGTGCTGGGTACAGGCTATTACGTCCGATTTGAGGTTTCATGAAATAATACGCATTGCATATGATGCGTAATAACGCGATATTGAGGCCATGTTAAAAAAAAAAAACGAAAAGCCATCTGCGCTGTCTTCTTTATTTCTGATATCCTGTGCTGAAGTATCTGTATTATCTTAAACATTATTAACGCAATAGTAGGGGCCTGATTGGTTAACCCGCTGTCTAGCCTTGTATAGCCTACCTAGGCCTTAAGTTGAAGTTACCAGCTAAGTTTACTGCTTGCAAACAGACAAGTGTCGCACTGGTCGTTAGGTGGGAGTCTAGATCTGCTGTTGACAGGTGGAAATTTGAAGACACAAGGAATATTCTCGGGGAGGATTGAAATCAGATCACCTTTCCTTGTTAATGGCAAGTTAACCTTCACAAAATAGGCTATCCAAGAAGCTAATCATCTGCAATTGCTGTAGGCCTACACAGTTCAAAGGATATTTATTCAGCGAAGTTGTGGATATTTTCTTCGCTCCCGCGGCAGCTGCTCTGTCTGGCTGTCAAAGACGCAATCCGAAATTGAAAGAGTGCGCCTTGTCGGACTCAAACCTATCAATTCAACGTCTGTCCGTGATATTGTGACACCCTATTTGTGATCTGAACTCCGTGTTCAAATGCGTTCAAATGCGTCCAAGCCAGACTGAATAGCCTACTGAGCGCACGCGTTGCTGTTGTTGGCTTTTAAAATTCAGTTCTTGTTTGCTCATTGTGCATAGGCCTAATGCACAATGGCGATAGGCTATGCTTCATAAAAAATACAATGCAGACCTTGTATTTTCAGGTGCTTGGTTTCATTTTAGTAACTGCATTTCTATTCAGTCCCTGGCAGAAATGACGTGCCTGGGTGGACTGGTTGCGCTATGGGAAGTCCTCGATGGATTGGTTTCATATTAGGTCTTATAATAACGCCTAGGCCTGGCAGAGAAATTTGTGAAATGCGGCTTTCACCAAGCTTTTCCATACAACAGATGCTGTGTAACCCAATAAGTGGGTAGTGGACATGGAAAAGCACAATAGGACCCCGTTAAGTTACACCCTTGACACACACACACACACACACACACACACACACACACACACACACAGTACCTGACAGCAAAGCCCTTATGGTAAGCCGGTCACACAGCAGTGGTGGACTCCCACACAGGTGTTGGGTAGGGCCCCCAAAAGATGCTGTTGCCTATTTTTATATAAAAATGTCAAAGGGCTGTGGCTCGACAGTGTTAACGGATTGCTAATTTGTAATAAGCAGGCCTAGGCCTAATTGACTAATACCTACTGGGTATTTTCCATAGACCTAAATTACACAAAAAGAACAAAAAGAAAAAGAACAAAAAAAAAAACGATTTTGTGCCCTGTGAATCGATTATGTGAATTTCGATTCGATTCGATCGATTATCGATTAACTCGATTATTTTACCCAGCCCAGTGTTGGGTCGTGGAAGTGCCACCCTGGGAGGAGGATCGGGCCACTTGTTAGCGCAGTTCTAGACGCTGACTTTAAGTGTTTAGGTTCCCAGTTACAGTAACAATAGTAACAGTAATAACTAGAATGGGCACTCGGTAGAGCGCAAACCTTCGTCTACACCACTTATTTTTTTCTGGCCATCTTCAGAGTGTGGGGCATAACATTCTCCAAATTTTGGTGTTAGTTTCATTTAAATCGGACCGGAATATCGTAATATTACATTTTTGGCCCAGTCTTGACCTCTTATTCAATTCAGCATGCACACGTTGTTCTGGCATATAGTGCTTGGCAAAGAAAAACGTTTTTGACCTTTTCGTGACCTTGACCTTGAGCTTTGACCCAATCACTCCCAAAAAGTAATTGATTGTTCCTTGGGTCATGACCAATCATCCCAGTAAATTTCATGAAAATCGGCGCAATTTAAGTTTTTGACCTTTTCGTGACCTTGACCTTGAGCTTTGACCCAAACACTCCCAATAAGTAATCGATTGTTCCTTGGGTCATGACCAATCATCCCACTAAATTTCATAAAAATCGGCTCAATTTAAGTTTTTGACCTTTTCGTGACCTTGACCTTTGACCTTTGACCCAATCACTCCCAAAAACTAATCGATTGTTCCTTGGGTCATGACCAATCATCTCACTAAATTTCATAAAAATCGGCTCAGTTCTGTCTGAGTTATACGAAGTACAAACAAACATTTTGACCTTGACCTTTGACCTTTGACCCAATCACTCCCAAAAACTAATTGATTGTTCCTTGGGTCATGACCAATCATCCCACTAAATTTCATAAAAATCGGCTCAGTTCTGACTGAGTTATACGAAGTACAAACAAACAAACAAACAGACATATTCACAAATAAATAAATAAATAAATACACGGCGGGCAAAACAAAACATAACCTTCTGGCGAAGGTAATAAATACACGGCGGGCAAAACATAACCTTCTGGCGAAGGTAATAAGAAGTATAATAATAATAATAATTAAAGCCGCGAGCGGCGATGACGGGCCCTCGCACCTACGGTTCAAGGCATATCGCCCCAAATCCCGTCTCATCCTGCCCAAAACAAAAATGAAGTCTCTACGACCTTCGGTTCACGAGATAAAGATATTTAAGAAATCCACTTTTACTGCAGTTCATTTGCCTACCATATGGTAGCGCTATATCAGGTTGCCATAGAAGGCATATAGAAAAAGGTTTATACTCATTATATGCAGTAACACATGCATTTGCACTGTTTTAAAAACACTGCAAACTAAAATAGTGGCCAACTTCCTGTTTCAATAAGAGGTCAAATTATCTCACTTCCTGTTGGGCGTGGCCATGTCACTGCATGACATTTTTTGTTTGTTTTAGTCAGATACACATCCAAAACATTTTGAAGCCCGTAGCTTGAACTTAATGCTGAACCCGCCCCGTAGGCCCATGACTTAAGGGGGCGCTACAGAGCCCATGTACCGAGTTAGGGGCGGGGCTTGTTTGGAGAGGTACGTGCTACCCTACCAAACAGCTGTGCGAAGTAACTTTGAAAGATATGCATGGCAACCCCCTCAGAAAGGGCACATGTTCTGTGATTTTTTCACCAGAATTCATCAAGCCGCCATCTTGTTTTCTTAAAATA
>NC_085872.1:52189696-52247196 GCF_034702125.1 Engraulis encrasicolus
CGGACGGACGGACGGACGGAGAAGAGAGGGAGGAGCCTCTGCCACCAGTGTTCTTCCTTCGGTGATATTAAGCATCACTAAAGACCGCTAATGATGAGCTATGCTAATTATAGTGTTCATGTTTCCAATGATGAGCTGTAGCACTTGTAGTGCTAATTAAAGTGTTCATGTTTCTAATGATGAGCGGTAGCTCTTGTTGTGCTAATTATAGTGTTCATGTTTCTAATGATGAGCGGTAGCTCTTGTAGTGCTAATTATAGTGTTCATGTTTCCAATGATGAGCTGTAGCACTTGTAGTGCTAATTAAAGTGTTCATGTTTCTAATGATGAGCGGTAGCTCTTGTTGTGCTAATTATAGTGTTCATGTTTCTAATGATGAGCGGTAGCTCTTGTAGTGCTAATTATAGAGATCATGTTTCCAATGTCAAATACAGACAGATACTATAGGTAAATAGATACACCAGGCTCGGTGAGCAACTCTGCTCTTCATGCAGGCATTGTGGGTAAAAAATGGTTTTAGAATAAAGTTTCTGTGACGAACGACCAACCATTAGTGAATGGGTAGCGCGAATTCTAACAATCTTACACAGTGTCCCTATAATGTATTATTCTACTTCTCTATTCCTCAGGTCCCTATAATGTATTAGCCTGGGAACTCCCATACTGCCTTTAGTTCTACACAATCGTTTCGATCTGAAAGACAGTATGGCGAGGATGACTCATAACGTACAAGATCATGGGATCTGTGTCATAGTGGCCAAGCATTCCGACCTTAACAGTTTCTCTGCCCAATCAGAGAGCAGGGCAGTGTGTCATAATAGCCAAGTATTCCTGCCCCATACGGAATTTACAATAGGCAACTCCCCAGACCTAATCTCACTTGTGATTAGGTCTGGTGTTAACCAGGCAAATAATGTATTATTCTATGTATCTATTCCTCTCAGTGTCCCTATAATGTATTATTCTACTTCTCTATTCCTCAGGTCCCGGAGCCTGTCTCTAGCACGGACGCCCCGGCGGCCAAACGCAAGCGCAAGAGTCGCTGGGGGGCAGAGGACGACAAGGTGGACCTCCCCACGCCCCCCATTATCGACCCCACCCCCACCCCCACCCCCACCACACCCGTCGTTGAGGACACTCCGGCACTCTCAGGTGATCACCATCACACATTGCAACCAGAACCAGGCTTGTACGAAATTCAGAATTGAATGAATTTGAATTCAAAGTAATGCCATAATACGAACACTAGGTGGTGTCATTACCTTGAATTTCTTTGAATTTAAAGGGACACTGTGTGAGATTTTTAGTTGTTTATTTCCAGAATTCATGCTACCCATTCACTAATGTTACCTTTTTCATGAATACCAAAAATAGCCATTTTAGCTGCAAAAATGACTGTACTTGGACCATACTAGAAAATATTTGTTTATTACTTAGTAAACTTTCATGTAAAGATCAAATTTGGCAATAGGCAGCCAAGTGTCAATGAGCAGCATAGTTGCAGTACCTTTTTTGACCAATTCCTGCACAGTGTCCCTTTAAGCTCCACCACCCATTGACAGTACATAGAACACCACCACCTTGTGTTCATATTATGGCATTACTTTGAATTCAAATTCATTCAATTCAGAATTTCGTACAAGCCTGACCAGAGCACATGATTAGAAGCCCAATGTTTTACATGCCTTTGAGGACCACAAGCTGGATTTACCTACTCTACCCATTTAATTATCGACCCATTCAGCACCACAGCGAGCGCTGAGGACACTCTGGCCCTTTCAGCTGACCAACACGCATATAATTAGTAATATAGGATAGATACATAATATATACAGCGTTGATAGTAGTCCGTGATGGTGTATGTGTGCATGTGTGCGTACCACCAATGCGTATTGGTCCTCATCAGGTCGTACTAACTGTGTGTTTGTGTGTGTGTGTGTGTATGTATGTATGTGTGTGTGTATGTATCTGTATCTGTGTGTGTGTGTGTGTGTGTGTGTGTGTGTGTGTGTGTGTGTGTGTGTGTGTTTCAGCCCAAGAGTTGGCGTGTCTTGGCTACAAGAAGGGGAAGCCCATGGGCCTGGTGGGAGTCACAGAGCTCTCTGAGGACCAGAAGAAACAACTCAAGGAACAGCAAGAGGTAAGAGACATGTGCCAATTGTAGTCTTTTCTCCCATTGAAACCCATTATAAGACGTGGCTATTGAACTACAAAAAATGGCATGTCTTCTTAACATGTTATTCCTGTGTTGTTTATGAACAGATGCAGGAGATGTTTGACATGATCATGAAGCATAAAAAGGGCCATGCAAAACGTGAAGTTGATTATTACCGTATTAGCCCGAATATAAGACGATCCTGATTATAAGACGACCCCCCATTTTCAGGCTCATGTTTTGGGGAAAAAAGTTTTTTGAAGACTTAATTTTGTTTCACATTTGAACTTTTTCTCAAAATGCAGTTTTTAATTTGTTGGAAAATCTGAGGCTTTTTACAAAGAACAAATTTCACAATATAATTTTCATGGAATTTCCATGATATAAGACCACAGATGGCTACTCATATCCTTTTCCTTTCTTTACTCACTTCACCTGTCAAGCGCCAATAGGCACCTACAGGCTACAGCCGCCTGGGCCCGCCTATTTAAAGTGCGACGCAACATAGCCTACATTCAGAGTCTGAGCCAGCCAGGCAGGCAACCAGTCCAGTAGAGATAGGCAATCTATTGTGCAATGCACAGATTTTGCGAAATGCTTCGTTGACAGCAATATCTAACCAGCAGCCGTCTCGCCAAATCGCCATTCATTTTATGCATCCAAAGTTTTCCGTTGGACTGTAGAAACCGAACGTGACCAAAGGCAGATTGACGCATTGCACTTGAAACCCATGCGCTGCCTATCAGGACCACGTTGACATTAAAAGTCCGATTGATATTCATTTCGTACCAAGGGTAAAACTCCTAGTGATTTTATATGAACAAGACAATCTCTTGCCCTAACCATTATTCTGTGTTGTTGCATCGTTGCGAGGCATATCGTCGCTTTGTCGCGCACACACAGATGACCATTGATTGGCTTATGACAGCATCCAAAACTTAGCCTACAGGTTGTTCGTCAAATCACCCTTCATTTCTTTAGTTCTAGTGGCGTTATCGGCTGACCAGAGAGAACGACCAAAGCTTTCCTGATGAGACTGTAAAACCAAACACAAATAAAAGCAGAGCAACAAGCCGCGATTGACTTGTGTTTTTCCCCTTGCACTGTCGTCCGCATCGCGTTGACATTGACAGTTGATAGACGTGCGGTGCAACTGTCATAACGAAATAAGCATCTGCAAATTTGATATGGACAAAACAATCTCTTAACCCATCCATTATTGAGTTTTGTGGCATTGTTGTGAAGCATAGGCTAATGGCCGAATTCAGGTTAAGTTAAAAAAAAACAAAAAAAAACTTTTTACTTTTTTCTCTAGCGCGCGGAAATAAGACGACCCCCCTTTTTAGAGTACTATTTTTAGAACAAAAACCACGTCTTATATTCGGGCCAATACGGTAGTTATGTTCAGCATGTAATATATTGTTTCATATGTAATAACGGTTTTATATGTTAATAATGGTTTATTCATGTGCTGTTCCTCAACAGATGCAGGACATGTTTATTCATGTCTTATTAACATATTGTTCATGTGTTATCAACATGATCTTCGTGTATTATTTATCAACAGATGCAGGAGATCATATGCTAAAAAATCAACTGTTCATTAGGGAATGTTGATCATGAAGGAGTGCTGCTTCACTTTTTTCTCTTTAGCAGGTGCTCTTTGGCTCAAGGAAATAAAGTTTCTTAAAATTATGGTCAGACTTAGCTCCAGTTGTGACTGTTGATAAGGTCTGCCAAAGATTCCAAGGCACACTGCTGGTGAAGTTAAAAAGCCTTTACTTAAACAGGCTGACACGTTGCGACTACAGTCTTCTTCAGAGCCTAAAAGATGCAGGAGATGTTGTTATTCATGTGTTATTGATGTCCAGATGCAGGAGATGTTTATTCATGTGTTATTAACATGTTATTCATGTGTTATTAACATGTTGTTCATGTGTTATTAACATGTTATTCATGTGTTATTAACATGTTATTCATGTGTTATTGATGTCCAGATGCAGGAGATGTTTGACATGATCATGAAGCACAAGAGGGCGATGCAGGACATGCAGCTGATGTGGGAGAGGGCCCTGCGGGACCACCAGCACGAGTACGACTCCGATGAGGAGGTGGACTCCAGGGACGGCACCTGGGAGCACCGGCTACGCAAGATGGAGATGGACAAGACGCGAGGTGAGGGGTTTGTAGTCTTTTAGCCCATTTAAAGGCATTAGAAGGCACGGTTATTGAACTACAAAAGAGAAAAGACTACTCATAGCTAGCATAAGTATGACTGATGAGCAAGACAACACCTGGGAACACAGACTACGCAAAATGGAGATGGAGAAGACACGAAGTGAGTTGTCTCAAACCTCAAGTAACTTAGTGTGTAGTCTTTGAGCCCATTTAAATGCATTATAAAACGCGGCTATTGGACTACAAATGGCCCAAAATGCAACACAAGATGGAGATGGAGAAGACGCCCGGTGAGCAATTTCTGGAAAACCTTTCAAACATTTCTGGCCTCTCCTCCGATCTGGTTGCCTTGCTAACACCAGACGATCTCAGCAAGTGAGTCTGGAGGCTGCCAATAGGAAATGGTGTGGATGGAGCTTGAAAGTCCCGCCCCTTAGTTCCGCATTTCACGGGACCTAAGCTGGCCATCTAACAACATGGTAGCGAGTAAATATCTGCCGATTTCAGCCATTATATGCGCTGGGCTATAAATATGCTGTTTAGTAGGCTAGATATAGATTATTCATGCAGAAATATCAATATTTTGTCCTGAGGCCGTTTTCATGCGTGAAAAATGTTAAGTAACACACCCTTCTAAAAAGTTTTGGGGTTCGTACGAAAAATTAAACAAAAATATCAGAAACAACATATGTGGAGCTCGTGGCACACCTCGGAGGGGATCGAAATATCATTTTAATACCGCCACTGGATTACATGCTACAATTTTCCGTTAAAAATGCTGTTGAGGTCCCATGAAATCGGGGGAAGTGACGTCAATTTCAAGGTCTATTACGATTGCCCTAGGCCGTTTATTGGGCGGTATGAATTTGTCATTGGCCTATACGTAGTCAATCGCATCAGTTGTATCTATACAAACAAACTGCAATCATTGGCTCTCCACCCCTCCCCTGTCTCTGATTGGTTCCCTCGGTTAGTTGCCATATTCAGGGTTCCCACTGGTGCTTGAATTCCTTGAAAATGCTTGAATTTCAATTAAGTGTTTTCAAGGTTGTGAAAATGCTTGAATGTTTGGTGAATTGCTTGAAAATGCTTGAAGTTTGTGTCAAGTCAAACTCAGTAAGCCAAATAATATAAATAAATTGTTCAGGTACATCAAAAATCTGAGGGAGTGAGATGTCAGATGGAATTTGCCATTCAACACCCTAAAATTGATTAAAATGCAGGAAATTGCATCTTTTAAAAAAAAAAAAAAAACGCCCTTCCCGCGATCTATTAAAGGTGCTGGAAAACTGAAAATTTGGTGCTTGAAGGTGCTTGAAAAGTACTTGAATTTGTTCATGAAAAAGGTGTGGGAACCTTGCAAGCTGTCTTTCAGATCAGAACAATAAGTGCAAACTAGCATTTGTGGGGGCCTCAAGCGAAAATGCAAAAGAACGAACATTTGAACTAAAATCAAGATGCGCCTCTTGTTTCCCAGGCTACCGGTTTGGTGTATCTGAGGCATTCACCCATTTGAGCCTAAGCCCTTTTTTGGGAAAGGGTGCCCTGCCCTCTGCCTTTTTTGGGAAAGGGTGCCCTGCCCTCTGCCTTTTTTGGGAAAGGGTGCCCTGCCCTCTGCCTTTTTTGGGAAAGGGTGCCCTGCCCTCTGCCTTTTTTGGGAAAGGGTGCCCTGCCCTCTGCCTTTTACATCCTAAATATCTCAGCCTCAGAAGCACATACACACATGTCATGAGTAGCATTTAAATGCTAGGGACCTCATTTTGCCTCTGAAGCACATACACACATGTCATGAGTAGCATTTAAATGCTAGGGACCTCATTTTGCCTCTGAAGCACATACAAACATGTCATGAGTAGCATTTAAATGCTAGGGACCTCATTTTGCCTCTGAAGCACATACAAACATGTCATGAGTAGCATTTAAATGCTAGGGACCTCATTTTGCCTCAGAAGCACATACAAACATGTCATGAGTAGCATTTAAATGCTAGGGACCTCATTTTGCCTCAGAAGCACATACAAACATGCCATGAGTAACATTTAAATGCTAAGGCCCTCATTTTGCCTCAGAAGCACATACAAACATGCCATGAGTTGCATTTAAATGCTAAGAACCTCATTTTGCCTCTGAAGCACATACACACATGTCATGAGTAGCATTTAAATGCTAGGGACCTCATTTTGCCTCTGAAGCACATACACACATGTCATGAGTAGCATTTAAATGCTAGGGACCTCATTTTGCCTCTGAAGCACATACACACATGTCATGAGTAGCATTTAAATGCTAGGGACCTCATTTTGCCTCTGAAGCACATACAAACATGTCATGAGTAGCATTTAAATGCTAGGGACCTCATTTTGCCTCTGAAGCACATACAAACATGTCATGAGTAGCATTTAAATGCTAGGGACCTCATTTTGCCTCTGAAGCACATACAAACATGTCATGAGTAGCATTTAAATGCTAGGGACCTCATTTTGCCTCTGAAGCACATACAAACATGTCATGAGTAGCATTTAAATGCTAGGGACCTCATTTTGCCTCTGAAGCACATACAAACATGTCATGAGTAGCATTTAAATGCTAGGGACCTCATTTTGCCTCTGAAGCACATACAAACATGTCATGAGTAGCATTTAAATGCTAGGGACCTCATTTTGCCTCTGAAGCACATACAAACATGTCATGAGTAGCATTTAAATGCTAGGGACCTCATTTTGCCTCTGAAGCACATACAAACATGTCATGAGTAGCATTTAAATGCTAGGGACCTTCATTTTGCCTCTGAAGCACATACAAACATGTCATGAGTAGCATTTAAATGCTAGGGACCTCATTTTGCCTCTGAAGCACATACAAACATGTCATGAGTAGCATTTAAATGCTAGGGACCTCATTTTGCCTCTGAAGCACATACAAACATGTCATGAGTTGCATTTAAACGCTAGGGACCTCATTTTGCCTCAGAAGCACATACAAACATGTAATGAGTTACATTTAAATGCTAGGGACCTCATTTTGCCTCAGAAGCACATACAAACATGTAATGAGTTACATTTAAATGCTAGGGACCTCATTTTGCCTCAGAAGCACATACAAACATGTCATGAGTAGCATTTAAATGCTAGGGACCTCATTTTGCCTCTGAAGCACATACAAACATGTCATGAGTAGCATTTAAATGCTAGGGACCTCATTTTGCCTCTGAAGCACATACAAACATGTCATGAGTAGCATTTAAATGCTAGGGACCTCATTTTGCCTCTGAAGCACATACAAACATGTCATGAGTAGCATTTAAATGCTAGGGACCTCATTTTGCCTCTGAAGCACATACAAACATGTCATGAGTAGCATTTAAATGCTAGGGACCTCATTTTGCCTCTGAAGCACATACAAACATGTCATGAGTAGCATTTAAATGCTAGGGACCTCATTTTGCCTCTGAAGCACATACAAACATGTCATGAGTAGCATTTAAATGCTAGGGACCTCATTTTGCCTCTGAAGCACATACAAACATGTCATGAGTAGCATTTAAATGCTAGGGACCTCATTTTGCCTCAGAAGCACATACAAACATGTCATGAGTAGCATTTAAATGCTAGGGACCTCATTTTGCCTCAGAAGCACATACAAACATGTAATGAGTTACATTTATATGCTAGGGACCTCATTTTGCCTCTGAAGCACATACAAACATGTCATGAGTTGCATTTAAACGCTAGGACCCTCATTTTGCCTCAGAAGCACATACAAACATGTAATGAGTTGCATTTAAATGCTAGGGCCCTCATCTTGCATCTGAAGCACATACAAACATGTAATGAGTTGCATTTAAATGCTAGGACCCTCATTTTGCATTAGAATGTGTTCATTCAGCTCTAACATACCCACATTTTAAAAAAACACCCTCAAATCTCAATAACCTCAATGCAGCGTATATGTGTCTCCCAGTGGTGTAGTCTACTTTTTATGGTGGGTATACTGTATATTTGAGCATTTTTTGAAGTGGGTATACTGTATATATTTGTGCTATTCAAAACAATGGATCAATCGATTTTAAGTGGGTATACTGAAATCCTTGAAATTTAGAAGTGGGTGTTCTCCGTATACCCGCGTTCTACGTAGACTACACCACTGGTGGCTAAAATGGGTTAACTGATTGGTCAACTCTTTTGCAGAGTGGGCGGAGTCTCTAACGGACATGGGGAAGGGGAAACACTTCATCGGTGACTTCCTGCCGCCAGACGAGCTGGAGAGGTTTATGGAGACCTTCAAAGCCCTCAAGGTGAGATAGGGCTGGGCGACATGCGGCCCACATGCGGCTCACATACGGCACAGACACTTAAAGCCCTCAAGGTGAGATAGGGCTGGGCGACATGCGGCCCACATGCGGCCCACATACGGCACAGACACTTAAAGCCCTCAAGGTGAGATGGGGCTGGGCGACATGCGGCTCACATATGGCTCACATGCGGCTCACATACGGCCCACATGCGGCCCACATACGGCCCACATACGGCACAGACACTTATCATCGGTCATCGGTCGAATGCTCCATTCATTTCAATGGGGCTCCCCAACGTTCGCACGTCTGTTATTTTTCGATAACGGACGGGTTGGTCTATATCAGATCGCTGTCAATGACTTTTTCACTGCTAAAGCGACTTTTCAATAAGACTCTAATCAGCTGCTGTGATAGACAACACCTGTTGTCTAGGCTACCTGTTGTCTAGCGGTGTTCCACAACGGCACTGTTTTGTTTTGCGCAGCAACAATCTTTTGACATGAAAAATTATAATAAACGTAACATTAAATAAAGAAATGTCCCCGCCATGTGTGAATCATTTAAGTATATCCATATAATAAGCGGGTTAACGTTCGGCGAGAAGGTCGCTACCGTGGAATAGCAGCACTTCACTCCGCTCCGCGTCGGGGTCTAAAGATTCTCTCTGTCGTGCTGCTATTCCACGGTAGCGACCTTCTCGCCGAACGTTAACCCTTACATAACGATACATATCACGATAGCATAGCACAATAAGTTTTCAGTTATTCTCTTTATTTGCTCTTTATTTTTTC
This sequence comes from Engraulis encrasicolus, assembly GCF_034702125.1. Classification (NCBI taxonomy): domain Eukaryota; kingdom Metazoa; phylum Chordata; class Actinopteri; order Clupeiformes; family Engraulidae; genus Engraulis; species Engraulis encrasicolus. The sequence continues at coordinate 52,199,115 of NC_085872.1, forward strand.
ATGTCGCAAAACAACCTTTCTTTAAAATGGATCTTTTTATTGTTATTTTTACAGTTACATGAACTTATAGTGTGTATTGTGACAACATGAAATGTAATTAAATGATATTCAATTGTATACAACTGATACAATTACTATCACGATATAAACGATATAGGAGAAAGGTCACAATATACACTTTTATATCACAATAACGATATATAGCGTCATATTGCCCAGCCCTAAGGTGAGACATGGGAGGGGTATTGTGACATCATATCATTAAGATTTCTAGAATTCAAATTTGGTGGCAGCTGTGAAAGTGTCAGTTGTGGTTTGCCAGTGCAGCAAATACAACCAAATTGTTCGGAAAAGCAATAAATAATTTTCAGGATGAGTGTCAGGAGGGTCGCTGTACGAAGAGTTTAAATTGACGGTGGAAAACATTGGCTTTCCAACCTTCGGAATTAGAACCATGCCTCCATTGTCTCCAGAATTCTATAGAACCCTGCTTCCATTGTCTTGAACGTTCTATAACAGTTCTCATCATGTTTTTTTTCCAGGAGGGTCGTGATCCAGACTACTCGGAGTATAAGGAGTTCAAGCTGACGGTGGAGAACATCGGGTTCCAGATGCTCATGAAGATGGGGTGGAAGGAGGGAGACGGCCTCGGGTCCGACGGACAGGGCATCAAGGCGCCCGTCAACAAGTACGTCCAACAGTATATACCAGAGATGTGGACTTGTGACTTGTGACTTGGACTGACTTGTGACTTGAGTCACAAATGACTCGACTTGAGACTTGACTTGCCAATATTAGGAATGACTTGTGACTTGACTCGACTTGACAGTTTTAGCTTGCAATGACTTGCAATAGCGTTCCAAGAATGTGTCGTAACTTGTGACTTGACTCGGACTTGATTGGAAGGTCTTGAGACTTACTTGCAACTTGCAAATTAGTGACTTGGTCCCATCTCTGGTATATACTATGTGCAATGGTGGAGAGTGTAGGGAGTAGGGATGGCGAAAATTGAAAAAACTCTTAACCGGCTACTGAGACTCATTAACCGGTGGTTAACCGGTAATCTTAAATTATACAACCTTCGCGTGCCTGATATGCACAGCACTGAATTTTTTACATTTTATTTTTTACATAAGCCTTTTTTTTTTGCTGTGCAGACAGGAACTGCCATGTCCAGCCATTGTTGCCAGATGGAAAATGCTGAATTATCGTAGTAAAACCTCAAAATTATTGTTTTTGGGGACTTTTTGGGAGGAAATTATTTTATAATTATTATTATTATTACAACCGGTTAACTGGTGGCAGAAAATTTTAACCGGTTAAAGTTGAACTGGTCGACTATCGGTTAAGCGGTTATCATCCCTAGTAGGAAGAGAGAGAAAAGCGAGAGGGGTGGGATGGAAGGAAGGGAACGGCCTCGGGTCCGAGGGACAGGGCACCAAGAACCACGTGAACAAGTACCACAAGGATTTAGCATTGAAGATGCAGTATTTAAAAGAGAGAGATGGGGGGGGGGACAGAGAGAGAGGAAGAGAGAGAGAGGTGGAGAGAGAGAGAGAGAAAGTGTGAGAGAGAGAGAGAGAGAGAGAGAGAGAGAGAGAAAGTGAGAGAGAGAGAAAGTGAGAGAGAGAGCGAGCGAGAGAGAAAATGAGGGAGAGAGAGAAAGAGAGAGAGAGAGAGGTGGGCTGCAAGGAATGCAGCGGGCTCAGAGGGAGTTGCTCCCATAAAATTACATTACATTCATTCATTACATTACACTTGGCTGAAACTTTTATCCAAAGTTACTTACATTTTCTTCCACGGGGCAGGCGTCTATAAATATATAATTATAATTACAATGATTATTAAAAATGTCTTCGTTATTAAAGTTATTATTTCTTTATTCCACAGGGGTACCACGGCGGTAGACGGGGCTGGTTTCGGCGTGGACCGACCGGCCGAGCTCAACAAGGGAGACGACGAGTACGATGCCTTCAGGAAGAGGATGATGCTGGCATACCGCTTCAGGCCCAACCCCCTGGTGAGACGTTAGCTTAGCATAGTCACTGGAATCCAATGGGACCAGTTAGCTTAGCATAGTCACTGGAAAACAAATGGGACCAGTTAGCTTAGCATAGTCACTGGAATCCAATGGGACCGCTTAGCTTAGCGAAGTCACTGAAAACCAATGGGATCCCTTATCTTAGCATAGTCACTGGAATCCAATGGGACCGCTTAGCTTAGCATAGTCACTGGAATCCAATGGGACCAGTTAGCTTAGCATAGTCACTGGAAAACAAATGGGACCGCTTAGCTTAGCATAATCACTGGAATCCAATGGGACCGCTTAGCTTAGCATAATCACTGGAATCCAATGGGACCGCTTAGCTTAGCGAAGTCACTGAAAACCAATGGGATCCCTTATCTTAGCATAGTCACTGGAATCCAATGGGACTGATGAGCATGTCAGTGAGTGAGAATCAGCTCAGTGGCGTCAGATAGTACACAATTAGCATTAAAGGGACACTATGTGAGATTTTTAGTTGTTTATTCCCAGAATTCATGCTGCCCATTCACTAATGTTACCTTTTTCATGAATACTTAACACCACGATCAAATTTTAAGTATTCATTATGACTGGAAAAATTGCACTTTTCATACATGAAAAGGGGGATCTTCTCCATGGTCCGCCATTTTGAATTTCCAAAAATGACTGTACTTGGACCATACTAGAAAATATTTGTTTATTACTTAGTAAACTTTCATAAGCTTTCATAGGCAATAGGCAGCCCAGTTTCAATGAGCAGCATAGTTGCAGTACCTTTTTGACCATTTCCTGCACAGTGTCCCTTTAACATAATATATTGGCTGGATTCCGTCCTCAGCCTGTCCTTGTGGCCTGAAGTTTCTTCCAATGTGCGACCTTGCCTTGAGGAAATAAAGACGCATACATACACACACAGGGTCCATCCCAATGTGCGACCTTGCCTCCTCCACTTGTGCTTGTTTCCTCGTCCCGCCTCCTGGCCCCTCCTCCGTGGAGAAAACGATAAAGTTTCCCAGCTGTCAGCCTATAGCCACAACAACTTTTGAGGGACTGTTTTTCATTCACCATCCCAATTGCAAATGAGAAAAAGACTCTACAATTGAGCTTTTGCAAGATATTGACATATAATGCTGTTGTCAGTGATGTCATCATGACGTAATACTTCCTGGTACGAGGAAACAGGCACAAGTGGAGGAGGCAAGGCCGCATATTGTAACACACTCCTGGCGTTTCTCTTGATGCCCCGCCTCCATGGTGAAAACAACGAAGTTATCCCGCTGTCAGCCCAGCCACACCGACTCACTTCCGGGGGACTTAATGCACCGTCCCGTTCGCAAATGGGAAAAGGACATTAGAACTGAGCTGTTGCCAGATACTGTATTGAAATGGGAAAATGACATTAGAACTGAGCTTTTGCCAGATACTGTATTGAAACATAATTCTGCTGTCGGTGACATCATCACGAGGCCCGAGGGGGCAAGTGAGCAAGGGAGGACAGGAGTTTGCATATTAGAATGTACCCATTAGGGATGCAATCGATTAATCGATAAATCGACTTTAATAAATATTAATCGTAATTAATCGCCAATTCAACTGACAAGAGACCCAGGTGAAATGGGCATGTGGAGAGTGTGTGTGAAGAGGGCTGTGAATAGTGGGAATATTGAAATCACCTTTGGATTAAATAATTTAAATAGAACTAATTTAAATGAAGTATTTTATCTGAAATTGTAATTTACATTTTTAGATTTAGTCATTTTCTTTTTAAGAAACATTGAGATTTTGGGGGAAAACACAGCTCATCAATTAATCGTAATTCGATCGATAAGGCAATCAACTAACTATTAATGAATTAATCAATCATTTGCATCTCTTGTACCCATTGACTGACACTGAGTCTGGATCTGTTACACACATTCATATTATCCTGTCTCTCTCTCTCTCTCTCTCTCCCTCTCTCTCTCTCTCTCTCTGTCTCCCTCTCTCTCTGTCTCCCTCCCTCTCTCCCTCCCTCTGTCTCTCCCCCTCTCTCTTTCTCTGTCTCTCTCTCTGTCTCTCTCTCTCTCTCTCTCTCTCTCTCTCTCTCTCTCTCTCTCTCTCTCTCTCTCTCTCTCTCTCTCTCCTTACCTCTCTCTCCCTCCCTATCTCTCTCCCTCCCTCCCCCTCTCTCTCTCTCCCTCTCCTCTCCCTCTCTCTCTCCCTTTTCCTCTCTCTCTCTCTCTCTCTCTCTCTCTCTCTCCCCTTCTCTCTCCCTCTCTCTCTCTCTCTCTCTTCCAGAATAATCCCAGGCGACCGTACTACTGAGTTCCTCCAGCAGGTGGCGGCGTGCGTCACACAGCCCCTTTATTTCACATGTCTACCCACGTGGGGTCCCCAGGCAAACTAGAGCCATGGGGCCCCTCGTGAATTGAAAATTGAAAATGAAAGACATGCTCTGCTAACACACACACACACACACACACACACACACACACACACACACACACACACACACACACACACACACACACACACACACACACAGAGTAGCAGTTCTATCCATTTGGGCCCTGGTGAGTTATTTTGGCCAGTATGTATATTCCACAGTGGTGAGTATCGATGACAGAGGGGCAGACTGGCTCGGTCCCCTAGACAACTGGTTCACATTATTGCATTTTCATTTCGCTTTCAACATACACACAGCTATGACAAAAAGTGTGAGTGGTGCATTGGCATTTTATTAGGATCTCCATTAGCTGATCAAATCAGCTGATCAAATGGTTGCCACCTTGATTTTGGTTCATTTGCCCTTGTTGAAAGAACACAAGGCGACATGTAAAATCAAGAAAAAACAACGCTTGAAACTTGGAAATGTAGTTGCCCCAACGATTTTCTTTTCTTTTTTCCCCCTCTTTTTTAATATTATTTGAATTATCTCCACCGACCACCCCCACCCAAGTTCTTTTCCATGAAAAAAAAAAAAAGAGTTCACGTCGTTACTGTATGTTTTTGTCATTTTAATGTTTCATTTTTCAGTTCAGATGCAAAACCCTCTATGGCAGGGATGTCAAACTCAGGCCCGGGGGCCAAATTTGGCCCGCTGAGTAATTTTATTTGGCCCGTGAGATCATTTCAAATGCGCAATACGGTTGGCCCCCCTACACATTCATGTATTTTAACATGACTTGATTTCGGCCCGCGACTTCGTCCCAGATTTAGATTTCGGCCCACGACTTCGTCCCAGATTTAGATTTCGGCCCACGACTTCGTCCCAGATTTAGATTTCGGCCCACGACTTCGTCCCAGATTTAGATTTCGGCCCACGACTTCGTCCCAGATTTAGATTTCTGTGAATTTGAGTTTGACACCCCTGCTCTACGTCATGGATGTTCACGCGTCGCACATCAGCATCTATGACAACGACCAAGACGGCAGTTACACCGTCGTAATTTAAGGATAAAACTTTTACATGTCTGAAACAAAAGAAAAAAACAGACCTTTTTTTTTGTTTGTTTTTTTGTTTTTTTTACTTTTAAGAAATGATGATTGTTCAACCAAAATCTGTGCTGCTCAATTAAAGTCCAAAAAGAGACGGCTCCCTTCATTGGTGCCTCACTGCTTTACCTCCAGTGTCTTAATGTATCTCTTGTGAGGGACGGTTACGTTACAGTTAGCAGTGATGCCAGACTGGGTATTTTCCTATTTTACCTGAATGCTGGGTTATATTACCTGAATGCTGGGTTATGTATTTGGGTTATTTTACCTGAATGCTAGGTTATATTACCTGAATGCTGGGTTATGTATTTGGGTTATTTTACCTGAATGCTGGGTTATATTACCTGAATGCTGGGTTATTTTACCTGAATGCTGGGTTATATTTAGCCTGGGCGAATAGCCGACTGTTGACTCCGTCAGTCAGTCTGGCAAAAGCCATGAGGAATCCGTCTCCGTGGACGATGGGAGATGGTCTGGTCTTACTCTATCATTTAAATTAATTGAAGTTCCAAACTCAAATAAAAACCCATATTGTGCTTTATTAGCATGCCTGTTATGTTATGCGTTGCAAAAGCATACAAATAACAAAATGAAATTGTGAATATAGTTACCTTAACCAATCAGTAACGGAGCTCGCGGGTGAGTTCTACGTCACCACTCTCAACTGTTTGCTGATTGGCGAAACACTAAGAGAACCGAGCTCGAGGCTTTTGCCAGACGATGTGCGGAGCCAAAATCTTTGAGTGGAGTACATGGATGGCGTTGCCAGGCTAGTATTGTCCTGCCCAATTGGGCTGCTTATGATGACCGTCTGTGGGTAAAAAAGGTACAGTATACAAAATGGAGCATTTGGGCAGGGTGTTCTGCAGATAACGGCCTATGGCCATAGAAATCAGTTCACATTTGGCAGGATTTTGTGTTTCCAGGTGGGTTTTGATCGTTCTTTTGGGCTGGAAATCATCAGTCTCATCTGACAACCTTGACAGTTGGGCCTGTAAATATTTGGACATCGACACACATCGCGAAAAAAACTTCTAATTCCAAAAGCGGGTCCCCGTTGAAAGGATTTGGAGGTTTGAAGTGGCCCTTTGAATTAAAAAGGCTCCTCACTTGGCCAGTTGGGGATACATTGATTTACAGTCACATTACATGACACTCGGCTTTTCGCCCAGGCTACTGAACAGGCACTTTTATCCAAAATGAGTTGCAGTTACTTTACAGGGTATTGACTACAGTCCTTGGAGCGGTGTGGGGTTACGTCCCCCCACTTGCTCAATGGCACCTTAGCTATGGAGGAAGTGGAATGGTGGGATTCAAACCTGCAACCCTCTGATCTAAAGCCCATCTCCTTAACCATTAGAGCAGTGTTTCCCAACCTTTTTTGTCTCGCGTACCCCCTAAGCCTCTTAGTTGTGCCATGAGTACCCCCTAATTCATTTTCTATATCGCTTTCTCTGTCCTGATGTGACTGTTCCATACATTGGTTATAATAATAAAAATTTTCCAAGTACCCCCTGCAGTGTGCTCGCGTACCCCTAGTGGTACACGTACCCCTGGTTGGGAAACACTGCAGTGTGCTCACGTACCCCTAGTGGTCCACGTACCCCTGGTTGGGAAACACTGCATTAGAGCACGGCTGCACCTGTGAATGAGCCACATCATGGTGGCCTGACAATAAAGTAGCGGCTTATAGGCTGGAAAGTGTGTAGTCCTTTCTACCATTGGAACCCATTTTAACACACAGCTATTGGACAGCAAAAATGGCTTCCATAGAAATGACGGGTATTTGAAGACCTGCAGCCTGTATACAGAATGTTCACTTGCTCAGTCAGTGGAAAGTAGCCTACGTGTGTGTGTGTGTGTGTGTGTGTGTGTGTGTGTGTGTGTGTGTGTGTGTGTGTGTGTGTGTGTGTGTGTGTGTGTGTGTGTGTTCTGCGTGTGTTTATCCTAATGTGTGTGTGTATGTTACACTAACGTGTATCTGCAGGTGTGTGTGTGATTGGTGGTGGTGTGTGTGTGTGTGTGTGTATGTGTGGCTCTTACCTTTGCCATTTCGGCCTGATCATCTCATATGTGTTTAAAAATATCCCTCTGCTGTGTGTGCGTGTCACGCACGCGCGAACACGAGAGAGAGAGGGGGGGCCCTGATTGGCCAAAAGTGGAAAAACTGCAGAATTGTGAGAAGATGCAATAGGCCATATTGAAAAAATCAGCTGTTGTGCCCAGTAGGCGTAGGCATACCATTGGTAGACATGTTACGAGTCCTAATTCGGAATTACAAAACTGTCTATTTAAATTTGTGGCAAAATGTGCCTTCGGGCGGGTGCACAGCAAGCAACATGTAGGCCTAGGCTAGGGGCCCTGGGCCCTCTTAATCCGGCCCTGACGTGTGACTCACATCGGGTAGATACAAGGCACAACACGCATGCGCAACCTACAAAAGCACTTGTGCGCAAGCGTACTCCACATCAGGTCATGTATCGTAAACCGGTCGGCACACCATCCCCCCGTTGACGCACTGACGTATCGGAGGTAAACAAAATGGCCCTTGCCGTACAACCACTGCATTAAAAACTATGGGCCAGATGAAACCGCAATAATCTTACCTGCAATGACAACTTCACGCAGAGACAGACAGCCGGCCAGAGACGCCGAGGCGGCCAGCAGCTACGCTTGAATGTTTAACAGCCAAAAAGGTGCGTACATTTGAAGACATTTTTAAGATCTTGCTGGCTTTGCAGCGGTGCAGCAGCCGTATGCTAACCAGCATTAGCTAGCACTCAGCTAGCGGCTGCCGATTCAACATTATAGACCTTTTTAGCTACCGAGTTAGCTTTGCTATCCAACCATGTTTTCATTTTTTGGGACCGGTTTAAATTCTCAAATATGCCCTTTTGACATGGATAGCCCCCTTAGCTCGTGAACTACGCTGTCCTGGCCCTCCTGTGTCGTGCAGTCACTCATAAGTGTTTGTAATCGTGGAGTGTTTAAGAGTTTAAGCTAAAAAAGTCAAGGAAGCGTGTTAGCACTAGTTGTCGGCAACTTGGGTGAAACATGACCACTTATCTTCCCAGCAAGTCTCCTCTGGTCTCCTCTCTATCTCTCTGGTTTAGTACGGCTGTGTTTATAAAACTGTAATCCTCCTTTTGAAGTGTATCTGGTTATGACTGACTATTGGTGCAAAGTGTGATCACAAAGTCGTTGTGTTGACGTTTCGGCCAGCTTGTAATGACGAGACTCTTTTTTTAAAGTCATCTCTGCGATTGTCAATAAAACCTTGCTAGTGAAAATTGTTTTGACTGAGAGCACGCATGCAAGTGAACTTGTCCTATTTCAAAGCATTTTGCCGTTCTGCTTGTGTTTTCGTGTACGTGGTAAGGACGTTTAGATCTGTGTCGTGCAGTAAAGATGGAGAGGCGAGGCTTGTGTTGCAAACTAATCGTAACCTATGTTGTTGAGGTTTATCAAGCTGTCCTTGATGTGCAAAGTGATCCCCTATTTATGGTAATGGTAGGAGGAGGTTCCAAGTTCAGTTTTGTGTTTGAGAAACGTTTGCTGTTTTTGTCTTGTTATGATAAATTGGCAGTCTGGCAGATTAAACTGGCCCAGGAGTTCCCAGACTTTACCGTGACAGATTCCAACTAGAACTAAGGCCCCCCTGCCTGGCCCTGGCCCTGTCCCCTGACATGGCCATGGGTCGTGAAAGCCCAGGGATACCCCAAACTCCCATTGCCTTTGTGACACAGCACACAAGCGCACACAGCAAAACTGCATTTATGCCTCATCCGTGCAAAGGGGCTGCCCCCAATAGCCTTGGTCTCATTGCAGGGCCAGCCCCGGGCTGGCCCGGACAAAAGGGGGCTGACGGTGATCTCATCAAAACGGGGCTAGGTGCTAAAGATGGCCGCCGGGCCAGGTTGTGGGGCTAAGGGCCGATTTCCCTGGCCCGTCGAATTCGATGGGCCAGCAAGCACCGCCGAGGCTCGGAGGCGGGGTCAACCTCTGTGTAAAAATGTGGCTGCATGGGGGACTTATCGCTAAATTCTGGGCAAATTATGGTTAAGCATTAGTTTGGGGTGTTTGGCTTTCTTATGGCATAATTTCATAGGATGCAACCTTGGCACTTCTGTTTGTGTTTTTAAAGTTATTTAGTCAACATAACTTTTTTGTTGTTATCGGATCATGGGCACCACTACACTTAAACTTGGGATGTCATAGCTAAGTCATGTCGGCTTTTTTCTGCTTTTAGCCGCCAACTCTTGTGCCATTATCGTGATTTGGCATGCTTTCCACTGGACACCAATAAAAAGTGTCTCACAAATACTCACACATGACATTTATGTCGGCTTATTTAGCTTTTGCGCTATTATCGCCGAAGGTCTGGTAGGCTATATCGCACGTTTCAGACTGATCGCCAAACACAGTTTGAAATTTACACAAGGGCTTTAATGTCAAATGGATGGAAATAACATGAATGAATAGACAGGTGGCACGCCGCAACGAGGGGTGTGTCGCTATGTCCGGGGCTATGATATAATTTTCTATAGCAACTGATGAAGGTGCTATGTCTCAGGGATTTGGTCTCCTTTCACATGGTAACTTATTCAATTACCTGCACATTCATGTCTCGCTATGTCCGGGGCTCATGCTTCTGTGCGCGATTGGGGGGATTAACTGGGCATGTTCGCACGTCTCCTTCTGTTCACTCTCAGTTGTCGAGCTGCTCGTATTTTCATGCGTCTTTGTCTTCTTAACATGCGCTGCGTCCCATACAGCTTCTGAATCGACAACTTTGCCATGTAATAAAACTGTTCTTGAAAGGCAAGCCATTTTCTTTGCAGTTCTTGTCGTCTTTGTCCGTAGGCTACGAGCCAAACGGCGACCTGCTCCAGCAGAGTTTGCTCCATTTTATTCTCCTCCTTTGTCGTTCTGTTGTTGTCCTTCTGTGATTTGGGGCGAAAGTGGGCTGTGCCCGACTGACGTTTCACAAACAAGGCGTGTACCTGAATGTGCCTGGGGTCGGCTATGAGTCCGATCAGGCAAAAAATGGCCCGGGCCGGCAGCTCCGAGCCGGCCACTCTCCTGAGCCCCGGGCGGCCCCGGGCCGCTGAAGCGCGGCTAATGAGACCAAGGCTATTGACACCCGAAAGGGAGCAGTGCGGCGGGACGGTACCATTTTCCGGATACCTTAGTCATGGAGGAGGATGGGGGAGAGCACTGGTTAATTACGCCCTCCCCCAAATGCCCCCCACCAACGTGGTAGCCTGGCGACGCCATCCATGTACTCCACCCGAAGATTTTGATTGACGGAGACAACAGTCGGCTATTCGCCCAGGCTACCAATGTGGTGGGGCAGGAGTCGAACCAGGCCCCAACCACTTACCCATGAGTGACTGCCCATTGTAGGCTACCTAGGGTGGTCAGACGTCCTCTTTAAGGGAGGACCGTCCTCCTTTTCAGTGCCTTGTCCGGCGTAAGGCACAGCATTAAGCCGGACAAAAATGCATTAAATGCATGAATTTGCATCTAAAAAACGCACATTTTCTTGGAGGAGGACCCCCAAACCCCCCTGTCCTAAAATATGTCCCGTCGTGTTCATTTTCCCGTCATGGACATGGTCACCCTAATTGTACCTCACACTCCATGCAGCTACAATAGGAAACTAAAGATAGTAATGTTGACGATGGCACAAATGAGGAGATTTTATTTTGCAATACAGTACTTTTTGTAGCCTCGCGAGCCATCCTACGTACTTCCGCCAAAGGTTTGGCTCCACCACTGTAGTCTGGCCGTGCTTCTCTGTGGAGTGCCTGGAGCAGTAGAATTTTGATCGCAACGCCCCCCCAGAAAACAGCCAATAATCGAATACACCCCCCACGTGGGGACGAAAGGGGGAGGACGCTCGTGACAATGACGTACACATCTGCGCCAGAGCCATTGGTCTGCGCTATGTTGTTGTTGAGTAACTGCCAGCGATTGGGTGAGAGGTGTCCAATAATTTCAAACCATAGCTGAGTGCAAACTTCCTGCTTCCTACAATCGCTTCAGAGCAAACAAATGCCAGACCATGAATACGAAATGAAATGGAAGTATTATGGGATGGTCAGGACCAGGCTAGTACTTTTTAGGGCTGTAACGATATTGTATCAAACTGAAAAATCATGATACTCAGACTCACGATACTGTATCGTGATGCAAGAAGGCAGTATCGTGATATGCCCTTTCAAAGTTCTGTTACCCGTCATCCAAACTTGAAAAAAGCGAAATAATACATTTTTCAAAGATACATTTTAAATAAGGCTGTAACGATATTGCATCGAACCGAGGGATCGCGGTACGCAGACCCACGAACCCCTATCGCGACCCTTCCTCGCAGAATCGCGATGCGCCCTTTCCCAGTTTACCCCTCAGTCTAGAAAACAGCAGGATACAGGCATATTTGCATGCGCTTAAAAAAGACAAGTAGAAAAGGGGCGCGCACATTTGCGAGTAACACTTCCATTCACCCATCTCTCTTATAACATGTTCCGTCCAACCAGCACGTGCATCTGTTGTTATCCATTGCCTGAGCAAACTCCGCGAGACGAAAAACTTGGGCAAACATCGGAAGGTAAAGCACAGAAATGAACAACAGACCAAGAAGGCTTTATCAAACGTGTGAAGACGTTTTTTATTCATGCATGCGCCGTTGTAGGCCTATGTTGAGTGGAGATATACGTTGAGCGGACAGAGAGAGAGAAAGAGAGCGAGAGAGCGAGATGCTCCGTCTGCCCAAATTCTTAGACCAGCCTGAAATCGCCACGCTCTAATAAGGGAGTGTCGTGCGAACGTTGAGGTCGATGTGGATATCTAAGCAGCATTTCTTCCCCGCATTGACCGCCAGTCTAGCGAAAACATGCTCCATTTCAGCCTCTGCATCCATGCGCGCTCTTGACAAAATGTCAAATCACAAAACCAAACAAAGGACAACGTGCATGTTGCATAGTGAGATCATAACCGAGGTTCATTTCGAGTTTTGTTTGTATAAGCGTGTGCGCGCTGCTGCACGATCAAAAAAGTTACAAAAACATTACTCATCAAAATTAAGTGTTGCATTTCTGTAAGTAACTTAATAGCCTACAACATGCAGTGTTTCCCACAGAAATTTTGGAAACTATGGGGGCAACCGGGATTTTTTTTCCGGGGGGGGGGGGGTTGTCTTTTCACGCGGGCCTTGGGGGGGGGGTGGGGGGATGTATTCACGCAGTGTAAATGCAAAATGGCAAAACAATGAGTACATTATGACATTGGCGCATGCAGAAACTGTAGGCCTAGGCCTACATTTCAGCCATTTATATTTTGAGAAAGAAGGCTACATAACATTTTACACATGATATTAGTGGTACATTGTCATTTATATATTTTTTTTAAAATGCAGTACAGTGAATCATTTCTGTTTACAACACAGTTTCATTCGTCCCTCATGCAGGGGTCTATGTAATGAAAAAAATAGTAAAACAAAATAGGAGCAGAGATAAGAATTTAAGAGTATACTGTGAAATTGTTAACGCATAAGCTTAGACAAAAAGGGTCTAAGAGGGTAGGCTGTGCCTTTTCTCCACACACACATAGGCGTACACATTCTACATGAGGGGTGCTGGTCACAGGGCCAGTTTTTCAAAATTCCTCCCATTAAAAGGGCTGAACAACATATTACACATTTATGTCTATTCACATTCATTACACATTCGTTTCTATATGCAGCCTGATGTGTCCTCTGCCGTGTCAATGAAGGCCTGTCACCAACTCATTACAACTGTAAAACAAAGCCTGGGGAGTGTTAGTAAACTCATCCCAACTGTCCCTTCTCTGAAGGTTATTTTTATTGCTCCCAAACCCAAGTTAACTACAACAACTTGACTAGGCTTTTGATCCCTCTGTCTTTCAAGCACTTGTGGTTTTCTCTATAGGATGTATTTACTCCAGGAGGAAAATTCGAAGGAAATCGTAATTCAAATCGTTTTTTAACAAAAACGGAAATCGTTAAAAAAAAAAAAAAAAAAAAAAATTATTTTTTTTTATTTTATTTTTTTTTACATTTTCGAAACTATGGCGGCCAAATTTAAACTATGGCGGGCCGCCATAGTTTCCTCAATGTATGGGAAACACTGACATGTTTCCTGACAAAATATGAGCAGTGTTGTTTTCAGTTAATGTTTGGATATTAATTAGATAATGTTTGATAATGTGAGACAGTTGTTATAGGCTACCTATTGGAACCCTGACCCTTCTTTCTCCCTCTCACACACGGTCAGCATCTCAGCATGATGTGATCTAAGCCTATTATTAATAAGCATATTTTCCCTTGGTGAACATCCCTTATTTGACTGTGTTCTGCTTTGATGTCAACACTTGGGGAACAGGTTGCAGTGATATATCTGCAACATCATTTAGGCCTAGACCTACAAAATAATGTAGGCAGGTAAATGAAAAAGAAATCATATATATATATTCACTAGGCAGTCATGGGTGAGCGGTTAGGGCGCCAGACTTGCATCCCAGAGGTTGCCGGTTCGACTCCCGACCCGCTAGGTTGGTGGGGGGAGTAATCAACCAGTGCTCTCCCCCATCCTCCTCCATGACTGAGGTACCCTGAGCATGGTACCGTCCTACCGCACTGCTCCCCATGGGGCGCCACTGAGGGCTGCCCCCTTGCACGGGTGAGGCATAAATGCAATTTCGTTGTGTGCAGTGTGCAGTGTTCACTTGCGTGCTGTGGAGTGCTGTGTCACAATGACAATGGGAGTTGGAGTTTCCCAAAGGGCTTTCGCTTTCACTATATATATATATATATATCTTTTTCATTATATAATTTTTTTAATTTATTATTTTTTTTCCTTAAAAAAAATAAATCGTGGGGAGTATCGAACCGTGGGTCATATATCGTGATACAAACCGAATCGTGGGTTGGGTGTATCGTTACAGCCTTAATTTTAAAAAATCATGTATTTCGAACCGTAGCTCCAAAATCGCGATACAAACGAACTGAATCGTGAGTTTAGTGTATCGTTGCAGCCCTAGTACTTCTCCTTTCAACCTGCCGGCCGCGGCCCCCTAGCTCCCCCTCATGGCCCCCCAGGAATCTCCAGCAAAACCGCTGAACAAGCCAACGCGCAAGGTCTAGGTGTTGAAATGAGGCCAACGCGCAAGGTCTAGGCAGAGAGAGTAGAGAGAGAGAGGTTCCATTGGCCCATTGTTTCCGGGTTCTATTATTGGGGGGGGGGAAATCCCTCTTTAGGCAGACCTGAGGAGTGTTCTATTCAATGCTGGGAGTATTATGACACGCACCTTAAGGTAGACCGGAACCTTGTCACGTTAGGTGCCCATAGAAACCTATTATGTTGGCATATCTCTATACTTAAAGAATCTCTGGTCTAGGTGTTGAAATGAGACCCACTGGTTCTGCAATCTAGTGGTTCCCAACTGGTCTAGGTGTTGAAATGAGGTCCACTGGTTCTGCAATATAGTGGTTCCCAACTGGTCTAGGTGTTGAAATGAGGTCCACTGGTTCTGCAATATAGTGGTTCCCAACTGGTCTAGGTGTTGAAATGAGGTCCACTGGTTCTGCAATATAGTGGTTCTCAACTGGTTTTGCCCATAGGGGCATTTCATGTGAAATCGGACACTTTGGGACCCGACCGACACAGATTTCAATCATACTTGATGTGCTTTTTTAGTAGCAAGGTAGCACCCCAGAACTGCATTGGGTTTGAATCTGACACTAATATTAAGGGAGTCGGTCGGGTCCCAAAGTGTCTGATTTCACGTGAAATGACCCCATTCATTCACGTACACATTTTCTGATAGCCCTTAAAAAGAACTTAAGTATACTTGTATTTATTCATTTTAGTTCTCCTGTATTTAAGTAGGGTAGTCACATTTAGGCGACTGCCTCCTTTCCAAGTGAGCCCTAGCCAAATCGGATACTCAAACGCATGCACATGCATACAATCCACACCTGTTTTATAAGGCACGTGTAACAGAGGCTAACTAGCAGAGTGTGGTGTGGAATGTTAGTAAACCTCCCTCCCGAAGCCTCAATACAGTGCGGTAGCGTTGGGCTATCAGACCTGCCCTTTACCTCAGCGGGCTTGAACTATGACTCCCATTGTCGAATGGATGTTAGGGCTGCACAATTAATCGAAAACAATCAAAAATCGTGTAATGTAACAATAATGTGGCCCCCAGAGAGAAAACTTTTGGGGACCCCTGCACTGAAATCACCTTTCTCCCCCATTCAGATGCTCGGGTGGAGCTAGGGATGGCGAAAATATAAAAAAAATATCTTGAACGGTTACTGAGACTCATTAACCGGTGGTTAACCGGTTAACCGGTAATCTTAAATTATATAACGTTCGCGTGCCTGATATGCACAGCACTGATTTTTTTCACATTTTATTTCTCACATAACCCTGTCATGTCCAGCCAGTGTCGCCAGATGGAAAATGCTGAATTATCGTACCAAAACCGCAAAATTATCGTTTTTGGGGGCTTTTTGGGAGGAAATTATTATTATAATTATTATTAATATCATAACCGGTTAACCGGCGGCAGAAAATGTAACCGGTTAACATTGATCCGTCAACTATCGGTTAAACGGTTACCGGTAAACATCCCTAGTTGGAACTGCATCAGATTGCCTTGACCAAACTACATTGAGCTGCCCCCATGTGAATGGCTGATCAGACATGATTTGCATCAATAAGCAGTTGGACAGGCGTGTGTGACGGAGGTGTCCCTGCACAGTTCGTCCCCCTCAGGGCGCGAACCTGCCACCTCGTCAACTAAGCTTACATCCATTAGGGCTGCACGATTATGGAAAAAATGATAATCACGATTATTTGGGTCAAGATCGGAATCACGATTATAACTCACGATTATTGATTTTTATGCAAGGACGCTCTCAAAGGTAGGTCACTATTGCCACGATTAAATCGCGATTGAAATCACGTCATAGGTTTCACCATTTTATCACGATTTTCGATTATTTTCGATTAATTGTGCAGCCCTATAGCAAGGTGCACCTAATTAAGTGGTCAGTGAGTGCATTTAAGTTTGGATGCTGTGTTTCAATTCAAGTCAAATTGGTTTTATTGTCAATTTCTTTACATGCACTGGTCATACAAAGAATTTGAAGTGCCTTTCAATAAGAATATTAAAGGAACTCTCCACCGGTTTTTTTTTTTTTTTTTTTTTTTCACATATTTGCAGTATTTCCAGCATTATTCATGAAATCACTTTCTTCTCAGTTTTTTCAGTACTTAGATTCATTGTATCAGAATTATTAGCATAGTTTAGCATAATCACTGGAAGTGAATGGAGGCATTAGCGTCAAGCCACAAATGATCACATGACTAAATGATGATTAAATAACTGTTTTGCACTCTGGTGAATTTTACATTCATTTTAAAGTACTTCATAAGTACATTTGATGATGTTTTGTTTGCCCCCATAGACTTGCATTGCTACGCTTAATTTGGCTATTCTGTTAAACTAGGCAATGGAAACACATAGACTAAAATGTATATGCACATTCATGAAAATGGCGGGGAAATACTGCAAATATGTGAAAATCAAAAAATGGTGGCCTGTTCCTTTAATAAGAAATCCTACTCCTGGTAGAAAGAGTTTGAGAACCACTAAGTACCCTAGCCTCACGCCAGTGTTAATTTCGTCAGCTTTTTTAAATTTAGTCTTAGTCTTAGTCACAATGACGAAAATCAATTTTAATCTTAGTCAAATTTAGTCATTGCCTTCAAAATTTAGTCGTAGTCTTCGTCTAAATGACGAAAATTAATTTTAGTCTTAGTCAAATTTTCGTCATTTTAGTCATCATTTCACATTTTCGTCGTTTTAGTCAAATTAAGCTTATTACACAAAGTATTACTAGATAGCCTAGTGCAGCAAATATTAACATTGTTACTAGCTTATTTTCCAGCAAAACCCAAATCAGCCCTGTAAAAGTAATTTCAACAGCATAGAGCAAAGGAGCATTAGACACACACACACTTCCAGGTGCAGGTTGCTCTCTCTCTCTCTCTCTCTCTCTCTCTCTCTCTCTCTCTCTCTCTCTCTCTCTCTCTCTCTCTCGTGCATTAGAAGCTGCTGCGTATTATTTGCTTTTGAATTTGATCACGTAGGCTACAAGCTCTTCTTCACCTGACCGCGTGACTCATAGGAGCCCTATACTTCACGAAATGAGTGAGATACGGTTGCTCATAGCCTGCAGATTGCAGGCAGTGGGAAGACCAGACATCCCAATGAAGTCCAAGAAGTTTCTCTGATATTTGAAAGTGGCTCCCCGATGGCCGCGAGTCAGATAAAATATTCCTGATTTTAGACTATGCAAGTTCGCGTTATTTCGATTGGCAATGCGGGGCAGAGAAAGATAATGGCTCGTGCGTCATTCCTGGAATACTTCAAATAGATAACGCGCACTTCGTAGGACGCCCTGTAAACGTCCTGGGGGAAATGTAGGCAGTTGTTCTATGCAGACTGGACGACAGAAAGGACATTGACAAACAATGGTTGAACACTAATGCTGTTTTGTTTGTCGGGATGTTGAGGGTCTATAAGCATCTCCAAGTTTAAGCAATGAGTTTTTAGAACGTGGGATGTCTGGGAGACGCTATACGCATCGCATGAAGGGATGTCGGCTGCCTTGGGTCTTTCAGCGTTGCCCTCGATGGGAACAAGTTTCTATTCTCCGCACTTTAAACCCTGATCGCCCACACATTGATTCTTATTAAGGCTGTAACGATACACCCAACCCACGATTCGGTTTGTATCACGATATATGACCCACGGTTCGATACGCCCCACGATATATTTATTTTTTAAGGGAAAAAAATAAGAAGAAAATACATTATAGGCTATATTTATATATAGGCCTGTGCTTTCTTTTTGCATTTACCTGCCTACATTAATTTTGTAGGTCTACTAAATGATGTTGCAGATATAGGCCTATCACTGCAACCTGTTCCCCAGGTGTTGACATCAAAGCACAGCACAGAGAAATAAGGGATATTAATTCAACAAGGAAAAATAGGCTTATTACTAATAGGCTTAGATCATATCATGCTGAGATGCTGACCATGTGTGAGAGACAGAGATGGAGAGAGAAGGGTCAGGGTTCCAATTATAGGTAGCCTATAAGAACTGTCTCACATTATCAAACATTATCCAATTAATATCCAAACATTAACTGAAAACAACACTGGACATATTTCGTCAGGAAACATGTTGTATTACGTTACTTACAGAAATGCAACACTTAATTTTGACGTTTAATATTTTTGTAACTGTTTTGATCAAGCAGCAGCGCGCACACGCTTATACAAACAAAACTCGAAATGAACCTCAGTTACCCTATGTTCTCAGTATGCAACACGCACGTTGTCCTTTGTTTGGTTTTATGATTTGACATTTTGTCAAGAGCGGGAATAGATGCAGAGGCTGAAATGGAGCATGTTTTCGCTAGGCAGACGGTCAATGCGGGGAGGAAATAATGCTGCCTAATATCAACATCGACCTAAACGTTGCCCGACTTCAGACACTCCCTTATGAACGTAGAGCTCTAGCGATTTAAAATTTGGGCAGGCGGAGCATCTCGCTCTCTCGCTCTCTTTCTCTCTCTCTCTCTCCGATCTACGTTTATCTCCACTCAACATAGCCTACATCGGCGCATGCATGAATCAAAAAAACTTTCACACGTTTGATAAAGCCTTCTTGGTCTGTTGTTCATTTCTGTGCTTTACCTTCGGACGTTTGCCCAAGTTTTTGTCTCGCGGAGGTTGCTGAGGCAATGAATAACAACCAATGCACGTGCTGGTTGGACGGAACATTTTACATGAGAGAGGGGAGAATGGAAGTGTTACTCGCTCATGTGCGCCCCATTTCTAATTGTCTTTGAGCGCATATGCAAGAATTAAGCGCATATGCAAGCATTTGCCTGCATCCTGCTGTTTTCTAGACTGAGGGGTAACAACTTTAAAAGGGCGCATCGCGATTCTGCGAGGAAGGTTCGCGATAGGGGTTCGTGGGTCTGCGTACCGCGATCCCTCGGTTCGATGCAATATCGTTACAGCCTTAATTCTTATCAAAACTACAGTAGCCGTGCCTCTGTTTAGACTACTTAAACAACTTTTCCCCTGTAGCGCGCGCATCCCTTAAACGTCTCCCGGTGTGTCTGATCTAAATAAATGCATGAATCCGATCTTCATGATTTGCTTGCAAACTGCCTATTCATACGGTTAAACAACCAATATAGCAAACATTACAAAAGAACAGACAACGGACGTCGGTGTATGCGTACGTGTAAGTGGAAAGGAGAATAGAGGACGCTCAAGGAGTTTTAAAATGACAGCATCAGAGGAAGATTGGCGCGAGTGACGGTAGCACTATTATCATGACTGCACAAACACACGTCTTCGTTATGGACAAAAGGGTTGAACATGTTTCAAAATTAACACTTGCCTCAACGTCGACTGTTTCTTTTTCTCTTTCTGGGAAACATGTTAGGGTCTAAACTGAACAGGACTCACTGAACTAGGCTACTACTGATTGAGCCGCACCAGCCCCAGGCATTGCCAGCAGAGACAAACAGGGCAACAGCGCATAATCTTCTATGAAGTTCAAGAAACGATAACAATTACAAATGAATTTTAAACAATACAATTTTTAATAATGTCCATTCGTCCATGGCTTGTAAATTTCGTCTCGTCTTAGTCTCCTTAACGAAAATAAATTTTTATTTTCGTCATATTTTTATGTTCTGGAAGCAATTTTTATGCGTCATCGTCTCGTCATCGTCACGGGAAAAAGGGGCGTTGACGAAATATTTTCGTCATCGTCCTGGTTGACGAAATTAACACTGCCTCACGCGCCATCCTGCGTACTTCCGCCAAGACACTTGGCTCCGCACTACGTCTGGTACCTGTCCTCTGTGGAGCGATGTTGACCGGTAGGATTTGCGCCGGTGTTCTGACAAACGGTCCTACATTGTAATTTTATCCTATGGTAGGATGTTCTGTCAGACATGTCTGTTAAAGAAACACTATGCAACTTTTTCATAGTCATGAAATGGCTTGGAACTCAAGGTTTTGCTTGACTGACCCGTTATGGCGAAAATGGCAATATTTCCATCACCGCCTAGTGCTCCTGCTCCGAAACAGCACTTGCAGTTTTGCCTGGCGGCGCCGCGCCTTTTGTTGTTGTGGAATTTGCGGCCGCTAGGGGCGTCTAGATTTCTATGCTGTATGAGCGGAACGAGACCCATTCCCCTTCGTGTGCTAACTAAGCGGCAGCGAAAACAACAAATGGGACTGCAAATCATGAGCTAATTGAGATGAAAGGTTTGGACAGGCAAATAAATCACTTGTGTGAACATTGGAAAAGGGCTTCAAACCGGAGAGAGCGGAACGCCAAAAGAGCAAAGATGTGGATTTTGTCATTCATTCACTGCACTGGGATTTATGCTGCATTCTCAAAGCCCACACCACCTCGTTTAGTTTACAAAGCTACACAAATGTATACGAGTTGAAATCTGATGTGGCACATTTTACTTGATGTCAAAGGACACAATCAGTCGAGCGAGGCTAAACATATATGTTGTTGTCGATCAAGAGGAGACAGCGTGATCTCTAGCCGGCTTATGGATGTCCACTTTCACTTTCAACACCACGCGTCTTGTCACCTCGACTTCGAAATCTTTATTATGACAACAAAATAAGCAATAGCCATTTCTTTCCTCGTTCTTCTAATGTACAGTTACGTTACGTTATGTATATAGTTACTGGAAATGTGAAATAAAGACGGGGATATCTGTCGGGAGCAAGTGGATCAAATAATATCCATCTGAAGGAAGTGCAAACATGATTGCAGTTGTGTGAAATGAATAGACGAAGCGGCAGCAAGGGGGAGAATCGCACATATGATAAAGCCCCTTAGAAGTGGAGAGAGCTGAATGCAAGGAAGGGAATCTTGTTTACAGAAGACAAAGACATTTAATTCACACAATCTCGAAGCCAATGTCTGTCTAATTTAGTTCAATGCAGATTTTCGGCAGAGCCACTAGAGGGTGCTATAAAGTTGTTTATATCGGTGTGTTTATGTTGAAGTTTCGTAAAATATCTTTAAACGGTCCTACAGTCAATCCGGAAAGTATTCAGTGCTTCACTTTTTTCACATTTTATTATCTTACAGTCTCATTCCAAATGCTACAAATGAATCTCTGTTGTCAAAATCCTACACAAATTATTCCATTATGCCCATGTGAAAAACAAGTTGTCTTGACAGTTTTGAGAGATGCATTTGTAGCATTAGGAATAAGGCTGTAAGATAATAAAATGTGAGAAAAGTGAAGCGCTGTGAATACTTTCCGGATTGACTGTATATCGCCATAGATAAACGTCGGACATGTTTGTTCAACAACTTATAAGATAAATCCTGATTTTCCCGAAAATGCCCTTCCTGCTTCCTGCAATCGCGTCAGTTCAAACAAAGTCCAGACCATGAATACGAAATGATGAATACGAAATGGATGTGGTAGTATTATGGGATGGTCAGGACCAGGCTAAATGGAAATGGTAGTATTATGGGATGGCCAGGACCAGGCTAAATGAAATGGTAGTATTATGGGATGGCCAGGACCAGGCTAAATGGATGTGGTAGTATTATGGGATGGTCAGGACCAGGCTAAATGGAAATGGTAGTATTATGGGATGGCCAGGACCAGGCTATAGCTGCCCTATACATTGAGCATGTTGTGGTGCAGCACTACAGTAATATTCATAATAGTAATTTCTGTTTTGTATTTTGTTCTCACAGGGCAACACCTGATGACCATACAGGCCGAGATGGGGACCCATCACTGGAGTTAATAAGCCCTCAAGACTCAAACCCCCTGGTGGAGAGCCCCATTTCTGGACTTTGTAGTCTTTTTCTCCCATTGAAACCCATTATAAGACGTGGCTTTTGAACTACAAAAATGGAATAATCCCTCTCACTCCCTGTTGCCGTCGGGATAACTGAAAACTGATGCTACTTGGAATTCAGCCAAAAGCCAAGAAGGATCAACTTCAAAACACAATCTTCAATATCAAGACTTTTCTGCAAAAGCCCTGAAGAAACGAGAAAGAGCGACTGTTTTGCTAGAGAAAATATCCAATCTCATCTTTTTGTCTGTGTGCGTGTTCAGCAAAAGATAGAGCTGTGGATTTAATTCATGAAGAAGACTCTTCTGGGAGGAAACAAAAATCTTCAAGAAAAGGACGACTCCACTTGCGACCCAGCAGTGAAACATTTACCAAAGACAAACCGTTTCCTTTTTTTGAGGGGGACAGATTCAAGGATTTTTGAATTGAGCAAGCATGATGCCAAAATAAAAGCACATCCCCTACTTTTGCAAAGACAGAAGATGAGACTACACTAGTCCTGCAACACTGACCGAAAACGAGAGACCGAGAACGCCTTGACTTTTATTTTATTACCATTTTTTCCTCTCATTTGTGTGCGTGTGTGTGGGTTTGGTTTTTCGGGAGGATAACACTGACAAAAAGTCACCTGCTCCTACTTATTTTAATTTTTGGTGTAACGTTTCTGGTGTAAACCCTTCTTCAGACGTCTTTTTTTTTTTTTTTTTTTGGTTTTTGCACATTTTTTAAACTTTTTTTTTTAAAACATAAGAAGATGTAACGTCATGCACACGCCTCAGCACTTCTCCGAGTACAATTAAGACCGCAAGAGCATCTGAGAGACTATTAAGACCGCAAAAGCATCAGAGAAAACACTTTCTTTCCCCCCACACATTTTTTTCTGTTCCCAGAAACTGAACAGGATGAAAGAACTCTGGCACTTCTGGAAAGAAGTCTCGTCTGGTTAACCATCTGAAAGGCGACCAGTAGAGGAACGTTACTCGTGGAGGTGGTGCTAGGTCGCGCACAACGCCGTCTGCAGCTTTGAAGCTTTGTGTGTGTGACAGAGAAGAAGACAATAGAGAGAGGAGGTTTTTTGTTTGTTTTTTTATCATTAGTTTTTATGAATATTTTCTCTTGTGGTGAGTGCTTCGTGTGTTCTGTTGAGAAGAAGAGCCAGGTCGCCGTGACGATGAGCGTGGGAGACTTGCATCACCTGGACTACCTGGGGGAAGGAGAGCTGGGCATCATGGCTGGCATGGGTACGCATTTATATTATTATTATTATTATTATGATTATTATTATTATAACTACCTGGGGGAAGGAGAGCTGGGCATCATGGCTGGCATGGGTATGTACTGTATGGACATTTACAACCACTTTCACCTAGAAGTTTAGTTGACGCGTTGTTAGCAAGCTCTATGAGATTACTCCAAACGGTGAAAGTTTCATGTCCCAACTCCCATTACCTTTCAAATGACAGGTGTGTAAAAAGTGCTGGGCTGGCCCAATGGCTTTTCCTATTGACTCTTGAAGTGCCTTTTTGAAGAGGTCAGCACATCTTCCACAAGAGGACCATTTGTGACTGAACCGTTTAACCTATAAACTTCATTCAAGGACTGTTAGAAAGATCACACGTATGACTCCAATCTGTGAGCAGGACATGTGCCAATTCTTTTTAGTTTTTTTTAACAACAGCGATCTAAAAACTAGAAACTGTTTGGATTCTGCACTCTGCCTTAGAGCACAATACTAACTGCCATACAGTCAATCAGAACAGGTGCTGCCAATACAGGGTTCCATCTCAACTGTCACTTTCTCTCAACATTCTATTCTTAACGAGCAGCTGCACTACCGTTCTAGAAGTCTATTGTTCAGCTCTTCAATGCAATGAATATTGTCTTGCTGGAATGCTCTTGACAGGCAGCTGCTTGGCTTAATGGTAAAGGTGCTAGATCAGCAGTATGGTGGTTGGGAGTTCCCACTCGGACACATGTTGATTTACAAAATTATATCATATGCAGTGTTCTTTAGCCAACTTAAAATACCATGCATGTCATTTAGTATCAATGGCAAAGGTGCTGGATGAGAGATATGGAGGTTGTGAGTTCGAATCCCACACGGACCCATGTTGATTTTCAAAATTATATCATATGCAGTAGGTATGGCACAAACTGCACTGAAAACCGAAACCGTACAATTCACACACATACCGAACCGAACCGTGCAATCCATCGCAAACCGCAATTCATGTACTGCCCAGAAAAATATGTACAACAGAGATCCTAGGAGTATCTTATCCAGTCTCTCTGAACATTAGCATATAATACCAATGAGAGGATGACAAATAAAATCACACCATTTTCACATTATCAGCCTACATAAACCATATGTAGGTTATTAGTGATAAATCTGATTCTATTAGCCAATTGAAAAGAGGGCCTTTGGAACGCTCAAACAGAGCACATCACTTTATAACTGCAGTTATATAAATATTGTTTAATATTCCCAGTGCACCATTTATCATGAACTAAAAAAAAGAACAGTAGAGAACCGAAAACCGTGACCTTGACACCGTGATATGAACCGCACCGTGAATTTTGTGAACCGTACCACCCCTAATATGCAGTGTTCCTTAGCCAACTTAAAATACCATGTATGTAATTCAGTATATCCCCAAAACGCGGAGCCACAACACTTTCAAGATGGCTGAATCCAAGATGGCTGAATTGATTCGCTCATAACTTCTTACTGGGTGGATGGATTGTTCCCACATTTCTTTTAGCCTTGTTTTCTCAACAGTAGTTTGTTTTTAATTTAGGTATAGAGATATCAAAAATAAAACTGCTCAGCTCTGCCCCAAAAGGCAAGCCCGCTTACAGCATTTTCTGCGAGAATGCAATCTAGTTTTCATTGTATTTTGGTGATAAAAGGTATCGGTATTGGTACACATTAATGTACTCATACTTGTATCGGTTTTCAAAAAGTAGTATCGGTGCATCCCTAATGTTTTATGAACGAAAAAGCCTCCTACACTCTGATCTGTCGGAACACTCTCTCCTGACCCAAACTTGCACAAAATCGATGAATAAAAAAAAACGACAAGGGGTATGGACACACAAAGTATATTTTGAAATCTCCAAGCCGAGCCAGTCGTTTTAGTGTTTGAATGGTGTCTATCTCGAAAGGCCTAGGAGGAGAATCGGTTTCTATTTTTACTGACCTGCACAAGAGAAGCAAGCAAGCAAGAAACTGTACTTTGAGATTACTATAAGCAGGACTTGCTCTAATAATAAAAATAACTAGAAATGCCCTCAGTGCAGACTTCGGCCAAGGAAGCTGTTTGATGGAACATTTGACCGTTACACCCTCATTTTGCTTTTTGCCTTGTTTTTGTGGCGCTATAAACTGGAATGACAAAATCATTCTGCATATCCCGCAACTGATGAAACGGATTATTGTTTATCCTCACTCCACAGGCATGGGGATGGACACCTTAAAGGGCCGTACACACACGTCGCTGCTATTTACTCGCTACTTGCTCACTCGCCTACTTGCCACTCGCTCTGGGTGATTTTGTTTACTGGTTGTCATGGTTCCCGCTGTCCGCGCCAATAACGTCCGTACGAAACAAAATGTAGGCCTACGCTGTTTAACGTTGATCGTGTGCTGTGCACAACCATGCATATGATCCTTTGATGGCGTACACTGTATTTTCCTCAACACTTTTAACCAAAGTGTGATGGCGTGCAGAAGTTGGGTGGTCAGAACACCACAGGGGTAACGTCACCTGTCAATAATCTGTATACGGCATTCCAGTTGGTTACTCTTTTAACTCGCGTCGCTCGAAGATAAAATAAGTTTATCTCGGAACCCGCCCACATCGCATCGCTTGTACTCTCCTCGCCTACTCGCCAGCGAGACTCGCTGGAACACGTAGACATTCTATTGACTTCATCCGCTGAGCGAGTAACTAGCAGCGACGTGTGTGTACGGCCCTTTATATTGTTTATCCTCTCTCCACAGGCATGGGGATGGACACCTTTATATTGTTTATCCTCTCTCCTCAGGCATGGGGATGGACACCTTTATCCACCGGATAGACTCCACGGAGGTGATCTATCAGCCGCGGAGGAAGAGAGCCAAGCTGGTGGGCAAATACCTGATGGGGGACCTCCTGGGGGAAGGATCTTATGGAAAGGTGATTAAAATACATTATATTATATTAAGTTATTATTTAGTTATTATTCTTACATTAAGTAATATAAGAGAGCTAAGCTGGTGGGGAAATACTCTGATAGGGCCTAGAAAAAATATTGTTTTGGTTCCGGTTGCCCACCGACCCTATCATGCTTTGTGCGACCCAACATTTTTTTTTTGAGTTTTTGTAATCCTCAAAAAATATATTGTTGTGTGGACGGGTGTTCATATAGACAAGACACAACACGTTTATTCATTCCCATAACTCGCCATCTCTCACTTTCTGCCTGCCTGCAAGTTACTGAATTTGCATCGCATGACTATCCACATAGGAGCAACACACACACACGCGCGCCATAAGGGCCGCCAGCTTGATATTAGAAAACCCCATATGTCACTGCAGAGTTGCGCACCTACTCGGTGTAGGCTAATTATTATGCTACAACATGCTAATTGGTTGTCGTTGTAGCTCGTAAGTTTTAAACAACTTGCCTCATAGTTCTTGCAGACTAATAGCCTACGATGTAGGATAGTTTGGGAACCTGGCGAAAATGCCTGTCAAATAATAAGTCAGTAGCCTTACCTCACCCGACACTGACACAGCCTGACCACCCGCCTCGAAATGCAACACACAGACAACATTTTTATGAGTATCCACGATTTTCGAATGTATTGATATTGTCTCCTCGTGTTAGAAAAGGGCTTCCATTCAGTCGCGCTGCATGTTCGACGAGATGCATAACTCGTTATAACAATAGGCTACTAAAGTAGCACTGTATCAATACCTTGTAAAATAAGTTAATATGAGAGAAGGGAAATGCTTTGCCCAAGTTTTCCTTCATTCTTTCATTTACCACAAGGCTTGGCTAACCAAGAAGTCCGTTGGCCTGCGCCCGTTATTTTCTCGCTCTCTCTCTCTCTGCTTGTCCCTCCACCATTGCACAGGAGCAGGGCGCCTGTCACTGTCTGACTCTCCGCACCTCCTCCAAATAATGAAATAGAAATGAACGATGATGTCGCCACAATTACGACTGTTCGATGAAGACCTAGGACTACTACAGTTTCCTACAATGATGATTTAATGACAATGACGATGTTGCCCCTCAATCACCCGCCATTAAAACATTCATATCGCCTCAGGTGTCTACATCCTCGCGTTAAACAAAAAAGTGAGTAAATAGAATGTTTGCAAGCCTTCATCCACCTTGAAACCTTCATCCCAATGAAAATATGGTCTACAACGGATGATGGAAAGGAATCAAAAAAGTAAACGGGACATAGGCATAGGCCTACAGGAGTTAAAATAGCAGTGTCAGGCAACTGACAGCTGGACAGGTTTTGCCAGAAACGGTAGGCTATTACGCATCATATCCTCATTTCGGTGACGGTCAGTATAATTGGCTCATTAATGCTTATTGTAGGCTATTTCATTGTAGCTTTAGCAGGCCTCACTCCACCTTGGCATTGTTTCAACAACGTGTATGACGAAATCTGGCGCATGTGGGGGTTTGGGGGTGTCGGACATTTAAAAAAAATTGAAAGAAAAAAAAATGAAAAAAAACGAAAAAATTCCGACCGACCCATGACCAAAGCTGACAACCAACCGGAACCAAACTTTTAATTTTCTTAGGCCTAGGGGACCTCCTGGGGGAAGGATCTTACGGGAAGGTGAATATATAGATAACGTCATCTTTATTACACACACTGTATTATATTATAAAATAGTATTATGCCTATAGAAGTAATATAAGAGGGCCAAGCTGGTGGGGAAATACCTCTGATAGGGGACCTTCTGGGGGAAGGATCTTACGGAAAGGTAAAGTAATACTGTGTATATTAGGGCTGTAACGATATTGTATCGAACCGAGAAATCGTGATACTCAGAGTCACGATACTGTATCGTGCTACAAGGAGGCAGTATCATGATACACAGAGTCACGATACTGTATCGCGATACAAGGAGGCAATATCGTGATACGCCCTTTTAACGTTTAGATACCCATCAGCCCAGAAAAGAACCACATGATATGAATTGATTGTGCTTCCAAGCATCATCATTATACAGTATAAAGACTTTTTTTTAAATTATTAGTAGCCTCTTGTAACCTATTCTACCAATAAACTATCATAGTTTTTATTCATAAAGTTTATAATGTTGGCAAATGTGAAATCATGGGGTGTATCGAACCGTAGGTCATGAATCGTGATACAAATCAAATCGTGAGTTGAGTGTATCGTTACATCCCTAGTCTATATATTTATATACTGGAGAGAGAGAGAGAGAGAGAGAGAGAGAGAGAGAGAGAGAGAGAGAGAGAGAGAGAGAGAGAGAGAGAGAGAGAGAGAGAGAGAGAGAGAGAGAGAGAGAGAGAGAGAGAGAGAGAGAGAGAGAGAGAGAGAGAGAGAGAGAGAGAGAGAGAGAGAGAGTCTATTTTACACGGTATTATAACTTAGTATTGGGCATATATAAGTAACATAAGAGAGCTAAACTGGAGAGAGAGAGAGAGAGAGAGAGAGAGAGAGAGAGAGAGAGAGAGAGAGAGAGAGAGAGAGAGAGAGAGTCTATTTTACACGGTATTATAACTTAGTATTGGGCATATATAAGTAACATAAGAGAGCTAAACTGGAGAGAGAGAGAGAGAGAGAGAGAGAGAGAGAGAGAGAGAGAGAGAGAGAGAAGAGAGAGAGAGAGAGAGAGAGAGAGAGAGAGAGAGAGAGAGAGAGAGAGAGAGAATATATTATAGCTTAGTATTGGGCATATATAAGTAACATAAGAGAGCTAAGCTGGTCCACAAATACCTGATGGATTACCTACTGGGGGAAGGATCTTATGGAAAGGTGATTAAAATCTATTATACATTATGTATGTTAATTATGATATAACCACACATGGTATTATAGAATTGGGTGTTATCGCGTTGGCCTGTAAAAGAGCCAAGTTTCTAGTTATCTATCTCCATGTTAAACTGTGAGACTGTCTGAGGGCAGTTTAGGAAAATTATTATAATGAGAATAATTTATTTCATTTTCAGGTTAAGTAGACGTTGGATTCTGAGACTCTGTGCCGGAGGGCAGTTTAGGATTACCGTAATAATAATAAAAATAATAATAGCAATAATAACAATAATAATAATAATAGTAATGATAATAATAATAATTTATATATATTTATTATCCATCTCTAGGTAAAGGAGATGCTGGACTCTGAGACTCTGTGCCGGAGGGCAGTTTAGGATTAATAATAACAATAATAATAATAATAATAATAATGTATATATATTTAATATGTATTATATCTCTAGGTGAAGGAGATGCTGGACTCTGAGACTCTGTGCCGGAGAGCCGTTTAGGATTAATAATAATAATAATAATAATAATAATAATAATAATGTATATATATTTATTATATCTCTAGGTAAAGGAGATGCTGGACTCTGAGACTCTGTGCCGGAGAGCCGTTTAGGATTAATAATAACAATAATAATAATAATAATAATAATAATAATGTATATATATTTAATATGTATTATATCTCTAGGTAAAGGAGATGCTGGACTCTGAGACTCTGTGCCGGAGAGCCGTTTAGGATTAATAATAACAATAATAATAATAATAATAATAATGTATATGTATTTATTCTCCATCTCTAGGTGAAGGAGATGCTGGACTCTGAGACTCTGTGCCGGAGAGCCTTTTAGGATTAATAATAATAATAATAATAATAATAATAATGTATATATATTTAATATGTATTATATCTCTAGGTGAAGGAGATGCTGGACTCTGAGACTCTGTGCCGGAGAGCCGTTTAGGATTAATAATAATAATAATAATAATGTATATATATTTATTATTATATCTCTAGGTGAAGGAGATGCTGGACTCTGAGACTCTGTGCTGGAGGGCAGTTTAGGATTAATAATAACAATAATAATAATGTATATGTATTTATTATTATATCTCTAGGTGAAGGAGATGCTGGACTCTGAGACTCTGTGCCAGAGAGCCGTTTAGGATTAATAATAATAATAATAATAATGTATATTATTATCTATCTAGGTAAAGGAGATGCTGGACTCTGAGACTCTGTGCCGGAGAGCCGTTTAGGATGATGATTATTATTATTAATAATAATAATAATAATAATAATAATAATAATAATGTATATATTCTCCATGTCTAGGTAAAGGAGATGCTGGACTCTGAGACTCTGTGCCGGAGAGCCGTTTAGGATTAATAATAATAATAATGTATTTATTATTATATCTCTAGGTGAAGGAGATGCTGGACTCTGAGACTCTGTGCCGGAGAGCCGTGAAGATCCTGAAGAAGAAGAAGCTGCGCAGGATCCCCAACGGAGAGGCCAACGTCAAGAAGTGAGTAGCGCCATGTTTGTAGTCCAATATCCACATCTTATAATGGGTTTCAATGGGAGAAAAGACTACACACTTGGCCAGTGTTTCTCAACCTTATTTTAGGCGAGGCACCCTTTCAATTCATGAAAAATTACAAGGCACCCCAATCCAACAAAGTAGAGAAAAGTAACACATTTTGAGACGTCACACGACCTACGTTCGAAGTTGCAGCTGGCTGGGGCGACCTATATTTACTTTGTTGTGTGTAAATGGCAGATGAAAGATTCCACTGACTAGCATTAACTTATCAATTTAGACAAATATGTATTACATTGCGCAATGTATTTATCAGCCACGTTTCCCCGGCAACCCTGTTGAGAAACACTGGCCTAGGCCACCTGAAGAGGCCGTTTTTGTAGCTCAATAGCCAGGTCGTGTGGTGCATTCTTTTGAAACTCAGTTGTCGGAAACCCCGCCCTTCGCCTCGGGAAAGTACAATAGAACGTGTACTCTGATCGGGGTTCCGAAACACAAACTCGGAGCACTTCGTTCGGTGTACTTCGAGATCGTTATACGTTGGTGCTTTCAGACATTTGTATTGTCCCCAACTTTTACAATAGAACACGTACAATTGATGTGAATGGAGAACAAACTCTACCATCAAAAGAATGAGCCATGACTAAACCATATAAAATGAAACTAACCGAACTAAAAGTTGCAGTTTGCTGTTCAACGTTAGTGTTTTCAGACATTTGTATTGTCCCCAGCTGTTGCAATAGAACGCAGTTACAACTGATGTCGGGAGAGCAACCTCGGGTCCAGTTTGTATTTCGGAACCCCGATCTGAGTACTCGTTCTTTTGCACTGTCCCGAGGCGGGGGGGCGGAGGGAGGGGGATGGACACTCACAATATTTAGAGGGTTCCCACTGGTGCTTGAATTCCTTGAAAATGCTTGAATTTCAATTAAGTGTTTTCAAGGTTGTGGAAATGCTTGAATTTTTGGTGAAGTGCTTGAAAATGCTTGAAATTTGTGTCAAGTCAAACTCAGTCAGCCAAATAATAGGAATAACTTGTTCAGGTATATCAAAATTCTGAGGGAGTGAGATGTCTGATGGGATTTGCCATTCGACACCCTAAAATTGATTAGAATGCAGAGAATTGCATCTTAAAAACACAAAAATTTCGGAGGGAGGACCCCCACACCCCCCTCCCTCGACCTATTTAAAGGTGCTAGAAAACTGAAAATTTGGTGCTTGAAGGTACTTGAAAAGTGCTTGAATTCGTTCATGAAAAAAGTATGGGAACCCTGTATTTAATATATACATATATTTTCATGGCTAATATACAGCATCAACTTAAAATGTCAACCTTTTTAATACATTTTTTAACCTTTTCACCAAATTAGCTGTTATTAAAACTTAGAAAGTACGTATCACGATATAACCAACTTTTGCGATACGTGTATCGCAAGCCGTGATATCGCGATATCGATACATTTTCGATATATCAGCCCTAGTTCCAATGGGAGAAAAGACCACACACACACACACACACACACACACACACACACACACACACACACACACACACACACACACACACACACACACACACACACACACACACACACATGCTTTTGTTTCCCTCTCTCTCTCTCTCTCTCTCTCTCTCTCTCTCTCTCTCTCTCTCTCTTCTCTTCTCTCTCTCTCTTCTCTTCTCTTCTTCTCTTCTCTTCTCTTCTCTTCTCTTCTCTTCTCTTCTCTTCTCTTCTCTTCTCTCCCTCTCCCTCTCCCTCTCCCTCTCTCTCTCTCTCTCTCTCTTCTCTCCCTCTCCCTCTCCCTCTCCCTCTCTCACCCACACATACACCAGACTGTTTCAGCTCTCCTCTTCGCTGTCAGAGCCTTAGGGGGATTTGTTAATTACACTTAAGCACTTTCAGCAATTAATTTGTGTGTGTGTGCGTGCATGTGTGTGAAAGAGAGAGCCTGAAAGAAAGCTCTGCTATCGTGTGTGTGTGTGTGTGTGTGTGTGTGTGTGTGTGTGTGTGTGTGTGTGTGTGTGTGTGTGTGTGTGTGTGTGTGTGTGTGTGTGTGTGAAGGTGAGAGAGAGACACTGCTCCTTACCGCAGCTGTGCGTGTGTGCATGTGCAAGATGAAATTCTGTTGCTGTTTCATTTTCGGATGTGTGTGCGGTGCAGTAAGCGTCAGGACATTGTAGTTTTCAGTCATTCTGTGTCCGTCACACACACACACACACACACATGCAATGTCACACATGCACATACACCCTTTTCATTGCACATATGCTCTCTCTCTCTCTCTGTCTCTCTCTCTCTCCCTCCCTCTCTCCCTCTCTCTCTCTCTCCCCCCCCTACCAATAATAATTATCATCATCAGTGATTATTGTTCATCTATTTTTCTCTAGGGAGACGTCTGCAGCACAATAATAATAATAATAATAATATGTATAATAATAATAACAATATGTATACTATATGAATGTTAATAATAATAATAATAATATGTATAATAATATGTATACTATATGAATGTTAATAATAATCTACTTTGTATAATAATCTACTTTGTGTGTTTTCCTCTTGTGTGTCTCCAGGGAGATCCAGCTCCTGAGGCGCCTGCAGCACAAGAACGTTATTCAGCTGGTGGACGTGCTCTACAACGAGGAAAAACAGAAGATATATCCTTACAAACAATAATGAATATTTATATATATTATATTTACAATTAATATTAGAAGATATATCCTTACAAATAATAATGAATATTTATATATATTATATTTACAATTAATAGCAGAAGATATCCTTACAAACAATAATGAATATTTATATCTATCTATTATATTTAATATTAGAAGATATATCCTTACAAATAATAAGAATATTTATATATATCTACAATTAATATTAGAAGATATATCCTCACAAACAATAATGAATATTTATATATATATTAAATATTAGAAGATATATCCTCACAAACAATAATGGATATTTATACATATTATATTTACAATTAATATTAGAAGATATATCCTCACAAACAATAATGAATATTTATATATATCTTATATTAGAAGATATATCCTCACAAACAATAATGAATATTTATATATATTATATTTAGAAGATATATCCTTACAAACAATAATGGATATTCATACATATTATATTTACGTTTAATATTAGAAGATATATCCTCACAAATAATAATGAATATTTATATATATTATATTTACAATTAATATTAGAAGATATATCCTTACAAACAATAATGAATATTTATATATATTTACAATTAATATTAGAAGATATATCCTTACAAACAATAATGAATATTTATACATATTATATTTAATATTAGAAGATATATCCTTACAAACAATAATGAATATTTATATGCTCTACAACGAGGAAAAATAGAAGATATATCCTTACAAACAATAATGAATATTTATATATATTATATTTACAATTAATATTAGAAGATATATCCTTACAAACAATAATGAATATTTATATATATTATATTTACAATTAATACTAGAGGGAAAGCAGAAGATATACCCTTACAAATAATAATGAATATTTATATATATTATATTTACAATTAATAGCAGAAGATATCCTTACAAATAATAATGAATATTTATATGTATTATATTTACAATTATTGTTACAAGACATATCCTTACAAATAATAATGAATATTTTTATATATTTTATATTTACAATTAATATTAGAGGAGAAGCGGAAGATGGGAGAAATGGGAGAAAAGACTACACACTAGGCTACCTGAAGAGGTCATTTTTGTAGTTCAATAACCACGTCTTACAATGTGTTTCAATGGGAGAAAAGACTACAAACTGTGCTTCCTTGACTGTTGTCCACGTATATGGTGATGGAGTACTGCGTGTGTGGCATGCAGGAGATGCTGGACAGCGTCCCTGAGAAGAGGTTCCCCATCTTCCAGGCCCACGGGTAAGAGGCCATTTTTGTAGTTCAATTGCAGCGTCTTATAAGGGGTTTCAATGGGAGAAAAGACTACACATAGCTACCATAAGGAGCCTTTTTTGTAGAAGGTGATAGCCCGTGGCCAGTTTGGGTCATTTGTAGTTCAATAGCCACATCTTGCAATGATTTTCAGTGGCAGAAAAGACAATGGCCATGTCTCAAATGCCACACCTGTGCACTTCGGGCACTGTTTTTCAGTGCCTAGCGCGCTCACGCTGAAAAATTCAGTTGAGCCAGTGCACTGAAAGTGCCAGGATGATCCCTTAACAATGGCGGAAAAATGCAGTGCTTGAATGATGGAAACTGCACGCACTAAACGGCGGCCATGTTGACTATGACACGGAGGAAATGTGGCATTCAGTTCAGTAGAAGAGTTTGGTCAACAGTCTCCTAATTCTGTAAGTAATGTTGATGGGACACCAACCTTTTCATGCCAACCAAAGTATTGTATGTGTGATTGTTGTCCTTTGGGGTGAAGGACATGGAAATACAAGCACCAGACGCTGTGCATTGTAAACAGTAGCCAACTCGTATTTTGGCGAGCTAATGCCATGCTCAGCCGTCACTTCCAGCGAGGGCACAGTGCATAGTGCTCAAATTTTTCCACAACACTATGCACTAAAGACCTCAGTGCACTGTGTGCACTGTGCACTGTCTGTCAGTGCACTGACAAAAGTGTGTCATTTGAGACATAGCCAATGTATAGCTACCATAAGAAGCCATTTTTGTAGTTTGATAGCTGCCTAGGCCAGTGTTTCTCAACAGGGGTGCCGCGGAAATGTGGCTGATAAATAAATTATGTTCTATACTGTATATTTGTCTAAATTGATAAGTTAATGTTAGTCAGTGGAATCTTTCATCTGCCATTTACGCACAATAAAGTAAATATAGGTCGCCCCAGTCAGCTGCAACTTCGAACGTAGGTCGTGTGACGTCTCCAAATGTGTTACTTTTCTAAGCTTGTGTGGTATCGGATGCGATGCCATATTACTGCTTATTGGTTTGAGGTGCCTTGAAATGTTTAATGAATTTAAAGGGTGCCTCGCCTAAAAAAAGGTTGAGAATCACTGGCATAGGCCACATAAAATGGGTTTAGATTAGATTAGATTAGATTATCCTTTATTGTCTCTTCAGGAGAGAAATTCAGAATGGACATGAGAAAGTGTGATTCACAATTAACATCAAATTACCACAATAGACAGACTTAGGACCACAAAGCACAAACAAACATATAAACAGGTAACAGACGACCATTGTTAGTGTTACACCCAATGTGCCAGTTTTGGCCCCGAGTCATCCAAAGGCATATACAAACCTAGATATTGCACATACTCTGAGCTAGAGCTATTGCTCAAAAAAAATAATAAAATAAAATAATAGAGATAAAAACTATAATGCTACATGTACAAAAGTATAATGCTACATAAGAGTACACCACCCCCCACCCCCCCCACACACATACACACACACACACGCACACACACACCCTCTCTCTCTCTCACACACACACACACACACATGCGCACCATTAAGACCTGCTATTTAGTATCCTAATTGACCAAGGGACCATTGAAAATTTGAACCTATTATAGACAGGTCATCAGCTGGGAAAATTAGGCCTTTCGTCCTACCGCACTTTTCTCTGTGGATTACTGACCAGAAGCCCTATTGGAAGAAATTCAAACATGGGGCCACGTCAATTTTTGCTCAGAATTCAATATGGCCGCCATTTTCCAAAATGACTTGTTTTCATGCATTATTACATTGTACTATAAGGTGATATTCATGAACGATGAACTACTTTCAGCACTATTCTGTCCTATTTCCTTACATACATGTTTACAAAGGTTGACTAAACTAAAAGAAATGAAAATAAAGTGGGCCACCTTGCAATATCCAAAGGAAAGTGCTGAAAATAATGATTGAAATGCACATACAGAATCTATGGCTGCGAAAATTAGGCCTGTATGTTGTCCTGTCAGGGTTTGCACAGTGGATTACAGACCAGAAGGCCTATTGAAAAAGATGAAAACTTGGGGCCATCTATGTGCTCCAAAAATCAAAATATTCTCTGTTTTTCAGAATGGCAGACTTTCACACATTTTCTCAATACCGTAAGGCCATAATTACCAATAAAGATGACCTATTTTTCAGTTAAATTGTTATCTCCTTACAGACGTGAGTATAAAGGTTGTCTAGAAAAAGGCATGAATATATATACAGGGGGTGGACAAAATAACTGGGACACCTGTCATTTCAGTGTCATTTAGTTCCTCTTGCGTCCACAGTTAATCCTGTTGGATGTGGTTCATCCTTCTTGGTGGTGTGCAGACATTACCTTGGATACTGTGACTCTTGATACATCACAAAGACAGTTACACAGAATTTCTCCTTTTTGAACTCTGACATGTCACCCATAATGTTGTGTGCATTGCAAAATGCAAAACTGTGCTCTTACCTTGCTAATTGAACCTTCACACTTCACTTTACTGGTGCAATGTGCTATTAATGAATATTGGCCAACAGGCTGGTCCACTTGAGCCATTAAACTTCTAACACTAAAATGATAGGGGGGGGGGTGGCGGGTGATGATGTGGAGGAGCGGGGGGATGAATGAGGGGGTGAGTGGGGGTAGGGGGGCAGAGTGGGGTTAGGGGGGAATGAGTCGGGGTTGAATTAGGAGGTGGGGGGAAGAATAGTGTGTGGGTGGATGTGTGGGGTTCGGGTGGCAGAATAATGTGTGCGTGTGTGGGGGGCGGGGTAAGTTGAGTCGGGGGGGTGGGGGTGGTTTGACCTGCCACACTTTTCACATTGAGTGGGGGGTGGGCGAGTATTTTGTGGGGGGGGGGTGGGGGAAGAATGAGTCAGGGGGGTTGAGCATGGGGGGCAGAATAGTGGGGGATGAGTGAGGGGTGGAGGGGCAGAGTAGCATGGGAACGATGAGTGAGGGGGTTGGGGGGCAGAATAGTGTGTGTGTGTGTGTGGGGGGGGGGGTGTGTGAGTGAGGGGGTGGAGGAGGCAGAATAGTGTGTAGGGGAAAGACACTGTAGAGCAGGGGAAAGATGAGCGGGGGATACGCGCACGCACACAGGCACGCACACTCACCCTTGCTTTATGCAAAAAAATGTAGGCCTGAAAAACTTCAGAAATCAGTCAGAAATCTAATGTGAAAAGTTTTGCAGATCAATAGCCTTTTTTCAGCAGTCAACTGTGTATGTGTAATTCAATCCTTAGGATATTGTCTGTAGGAAATGTACATCTATCTGTTGCCAACCTTTGTACTCACGTCTGTAGATAGGAGATTTCACTGAAAATAGGTTATCTTTATTGATAATTATGGTCTTACAGTATTGAGAAAAATGTATGAAAGTCTGCCATTCTGAAAAACAGAGAATTGAATTTTGAATTTTGGAGCACATTTGAGATGGCAACCAGATGGTGAAACTTTTTCAATAGGCCTTCTGGTCTGTAATCCACTGTGAAAACCCTGACAGGACAATAGGCCTAATTGTCCCAGCCATAGACTCTGTATGTGCATTTCAATCATTATTTTCAACACTTTCCTTTGGATATTGCAAGGCGGCCAACTTTATTTTCATTTCTTTTAGTTTAGTCAACCTTTGTAAACATGTATGTAAGGAAATAGGACAGAATAGTGCTGAAAGTAGTTAATTGTTCATGAATATCACCTTATAGTACAATGTAATAATGCATGAAAACAAGTCATTTTGGAAAATGGCGGCCATATTGAATTCTGAGCAAAAATTGACGTGGCCCCATGTTTTAATTTCTTCCAATAGGGCTTCTGGTCAGTAATCCATAGAGAAAAGTGCGGTAGGACGAAAGGCCTAATTTTCCCAGCTGATGACCTGTCTATTAGTATTACAGTTGGGTAGCCTGTATCTCTTCCCTGAGGGCAGTATCTCATATTCCCCATGCAAAATATGTTCATCATCCTCTATGATCTTCAGACCCTGTCTTTTTACTGTTTCGTCAAATAAGGCCTGCAGTGATGTGGGAGGGGGCATGCCCATTATTTTCCCTGCTCTCTTAATGAGAGTTTGTAGTTCAGCTTTCAATTTCACAGAAAGGTTCCCAAACCATACAACGATCCCATATCTGATGATTGATTCGATTGAAGCCCTGTAAAAAGCCATCATTATTTCTTTATCAATGCCAAACACTCAACCTCCTAAGGAAATGTATCCGTTGGCTGATTCTCGCACTTAAAAATTTAACGTGCTGAGCCCATTTTAATTGAGAATCTAATACAACCCCTAAGTATTTGTATGTGGAGACCTGCTCCACTGGCTCCCCGTTCAGTGGAGCAGGTTTTGCTTACATTTAATACCAGGTTATTCGACTCGCACCACAACACAGCCTTGTCTACCTCTGACTGGTAGACAGAAGCATCAGAGTCCTGTGTCAGTAAACTAAGAATGACTGTGTCGTCTGAAAATTTGATTATGTGATTGTTTGAGTATTGATTTGTGTATTCATTTGTGTATAATGTGAACAATAATGGGGAACTCACACAACCTTGTGGGACTCCTGTGTTGATTGTGAGTATGTCAGAGAGTGTGGAGTTAATTTTTACCTGTTGTGTCCTATCTGTGAGAAATGCATTATACCATTTAATCATAATAGGGTTGACATGCATTCTTTGTAATTTCTCTAAAAAAAATGAGGCACAATTGTGTTAAACGCAGAACTAAAATATATAAAAAGGAGCCTGGCATATGCCTTGGTGTTTTCAAGGTGCTTAATTATAAGATGAGATATAGTGCAAAGTTCGTCCGCAGTACTCCTTCCATCCTAATAG
Organism: Engraulis encrasicolus; assembly: GCF_034702125.1. NCBI lineage: Eukaryota > Metazoa > Chordata > Actinopteri > Clupeiformes > Engraulidae > Engraulis > Engraulis encrasicolus. The sequence goes on from NC_085872.1 coordinate 52,238,980, forward strand.
GCAAACTGATAGGGGTCGAGAAGGTGTTGCACCTGTGTTCTCAACTCCCCCAGCATTATACACTCAAATGTTTTCATCACCACTGATGTTAAGGCAACCGGTCTAAAATCATTATTCTCGCGTGGACAAGGTTTCTTGGGTATTGGAATTATTATTGCTTTTTTCCACGCTGAGGGTATAATGTGCATGTCCACAGACAGCTGGAACAGTGGGCACCAGGCTGCTGAGCAAAGTCATGTAAAATTCGTGGGGAGATCCCATCTGGCCCACTGGCTTTCCTTGTAGAGCCTTAAATGCCTTCACAACCGTAGGAATGTCGATCACTAGTTCAATGCCTACATCATCATTATATGTTGTAATTGAAGCCATATCCCCAACATTCACAGTATCAAACCTTTGATACTGGAAGATGGATAGATGGAAGACTGTACACTTGAAGGCCCACGATTACCGCGTCAATAACCGTGCCTTATACAGTAATGGGTTTAAGTGTGAGGAAAGACTACAAAATGGCTAACTGAAGAGGCCATGTTTGATAGTTCATATTCGAATGGAAGATGAAGACTCTCGGTTGGCCATCTTCCAGGCCCGCGGGTAAGAGAGACGCATAAACAGCAGTGCTCCTGGAATGTCATGGACATGCAATTTTGTCAAACATAGTAGCACAACTAACAGTATACGTTGGTTTACTTGCCACTCTAAAATGGTTAACGATGGATGGATGGATGGATAGATGGATGGATGGATGGATTCTCCAGTCAGAGTATTTGGGAACCAACTAACCTCTCTCTCTCTCACTCTCTGTCTCTGTCTCTCTCTTTCTTTCTTTCTTTCTTTCTTTCTTTCTTTCTTTCTTTCTTTCTTTCTTTCTTTCTTTCTTTCTTTCTTTCTTTCTTTCTTTCTCTCTCCTCTCTCTCTTCTCTCTCTCTCTCTCTCTCTCTCTCTTTCTTCCTCTCCCCCCCCTCTCTCTCCTCTCCTCCCCTCTCTCTCTTCCTCTCTCTCTCTCTCCTCTCCCCCCCCCTCCCCCTCTCCTCAGCTATTTCTGCCAGCTCCTCGATGGCCTAGAGTATCTCCACAGTCAGGGGATCGTGCATAAAGACATCAAACCTGGAAACCTGCTGCTCACCACCGACGGGGCCCTCAAGATCTCCGACCTGGGAGTAGCAGAGGTAAGACCAGAGGCCATTTCTGTAGTTCTATAGTCACGTCTTATAAGGGGTTTCAATTGGAGAAAAGACTACACAGGATCATAGCGCTCAAGATCTCCGACCTGGGAGTAGCAGAGGTAAGACCAGAGGCCATTTCTGTAGTTCAACAGCTGTGTTTTATAGTGGGTTTCAATGGGAGGAAAAGACTACACACTAGGCTACCCAAAGAGGCTATTTATGTAGTTCTACTGTCACGTCTTATAATGGGTTTCAATTGGAGAAAAGACTACACACTAGGCTACCCAAAGAGGCTATTTATGTAGTTCTACTGTCACGTCTTATAATGGGTTTCAATTGGAGAAAAGACTACACAGGATCACAGCACTGAACATCTCCGACTCGCCTGCTACACTTAACACTCCATTCTATCTAATTTACCTCAACTTTGAACACCCTCTGGCCAAGGCTCCTTCCAATCAAGTCCGAGTCAAGTCACGAGTTGAGACACATTTGTCCAGGTCCAAGTCACGAGTTAAGACACATTTGTCCAGGTCCAAGTCCAGAGTTGAGACACATTTGTCCAGGTCCAAGTCACGAGTTAAGACACATTTGTCCAGGTCCAAGTCACGAGTTAAGACACATTTGTCCAGGTCCAAGTCACGAGTTAAGACACATTTGTCCAAGTTGAACCCAAGCCAAGTTCGAGTCTTTTTTTCCCCGAGTCCTTAAAATGTCACCATGTATGTATTCTACACACACTGTTGACAACTGCTTTTGGTTATGGATTCATTACCTCTCACATTCTTAAATGAAAACAGGTAATATTTTCACAGACATATGCAGAAAAGCAAGTAAACTGTCAAGCCCTAAGTCAATAGCATACAAGTCCGAGTGAAGTCACAAGTCATATTTATTATTGCAAAGTCAAGTCTCAAGTCATCCATTAGTGACTCAAGTCACAAGAAACAAGTCACAAGTCCACATCTCTGGCTGTCACATTGCATGTCAAAATGGCTTTCCACAACAATAGGCTGAATTTGAATCTCCCTCTCCCTCGTTCTCGCTCTAACTCTCTCTCTCTCCCTCTGTGTTAAGCTCTGAGGCAGCCTTGGATATTTCCTCATAGGACAGCACACCATCAGGTTTTTCCCTCTGCCCATCAGCTAGCTGTGGCAAGCCCTGCAACAGCACCTCCATGGATCTTGCTCTCTTCTCTTTAGACCAGAAGAAGGCCTTTGACAAAGTCTCACACATGTACATGCTAAAAACCCTGAAAGCCTTTGGGTTTGGGGAGGGGTTTGCATCATACATCTCGTTGCTGTACAAGGATGTGTACAGTATGTTGAAGATCAATGGATCTTTGACAAGGCGGTCTCTCTCTCTCTCTCTCTCTCTCTCTCTCTCTCTCTCTCTCTCTCTCTCTCTCTCTCTCTCTCTCTCTCTCTCTCTCTGCTCCTCCAGGCTCTTCACCCGTTTGCTGAAGACGACACGTGTAGGACCAGCCAGGGCTCCCCGGCCTTTCAGCCGCCAGAGATCGCCAACGGCCTCGACACCTTCTCTGGCTTCAAGGTGGACATCTGGTCCGCAGGCGTCACACTGTGAGTAGACCCGCACGTGCAGTACTAGTAGTAGTAGAGTTGAATAGTAGAGATTGCCAATGACCTAGACACCTAGAGTTGAATAGTAGTTTAGTGGTACAGTAGTAGAGATTGCCAATGACCTTCTCTGGATTCAAGGTCAGCAGGCGTTACACTGTGAGTAGACCCACACATGCGTGGTAGTGGTAGTAGTGGTAGTAGTGGTAGTAGTATTGGTGGTGGTGGTGGTGGTAGTATTGTGCGGTAGACTTCTTTCTTTTGAAGAAATCAATTCATTCATTCATTCATTCATTCAATGCTGTTTGTGTTTTTTTCTGTGTTTTTTTCCCTCCAGATATAATATTACGACGAGCCTGTACCCGTTCGAAGGGGACAACATCTACAAGCTGTTTGAGAACATCGGCAAGGGAGACTACTCGATCCCGGAGGAGTGTGGCCCTCTACTGTCGGACCTCCTCAGGGGTGAGACGCGCTCTACCGTACGACTATTAGTGAAAGAAAGTGAAAGCCCATTGGGAAACTCCAACTCCCATTGTCATTGTGACACAGCACTCCACAGCACACAAGTGAACACTGCACACTGCACACAACGAAATTGCATTTATGCCTCACCCGTGCAAGGGGGCAGCCCTCAGTGGCGCCCCTTGGGGAGCAGTGCGGTGGGACGGTACCATGCTCAGGGTACCTCAGTCATGGAGGAGGATGGGGGAGAGCACTGGTTTACCGTACGACTTTACCGCAGGCGTTGAACGCGTGGAAAGATGTGGAAGTAATTGACTTTGTATGGGAGAGCAGGCGGCAGAAGCGTGCAAAGCAGCACACACGTTTCTAGAGGCGAGGGCTCAGGATTTTTTTTTTCACCATCACCCCTGAAGGGCTTCACAATTAATCGAAAATCGTGATTAAATGATCAAATCCAAGTCGTGATTTCAATCATGATTTAATCGTGGCAATAGTGTCCTACCTTTGAGAGCGTCCTTGAAGCCAGAACATACTGACAGGCTAGTGTTTCTGGCCAGAAATCTGTCCACCTAAGTTCCATGTTGTTGCCTTTACATAATTATTATTACAATTCATTTTATTTTGCTCATCCCATAATTCATTCTTGGATATATTTCATCTTGTTATAATTTTGCGATATCTTGTTTCCCAAATTCTGGAGTAGTGTTGGGTGCAGTTGTGGCGATGTGGTCGCACTGACCACATTTGACCACCAGGTGGTAGTGTGGAGCTAATTGGAGAAATGAGGTCAGAAAATAAATCTAGTGGAGAAATAAATTAAATAAATATATTTACATGGACTGATGACTCATAAACAACACAACACACAAACATGAACAGACACACACACACACACACACACACACACACACACACACACACACACACACACACACACACACACACACACACACACACACACACACACACACACACACACACACACACACAGCAAAGTCATGACGTAGCACTTGAGGTGCTATTTTGGTGGCAGTGTATTGCAATGAAGCGCACGCACACACACACACATGCACACACACACACACACACATATACACGCACGCGCACACACACACATATGTTTGTTTGTCTGCTTCTCTCTCTCTCTCTCTCTCTCTCTCTCTCTCTCTCTCTCTCTCTCTCTCACTCCCCCTCTCTTTCCCTCTCTCTCTTTCTCTCTTCCTCCCTCTCTCTCTCTCCCCCTCTCTCTCTGTCCCCTCGCCCCTCTCTCTCTTCCTCCATCTCTCTCTATTCTTCCATCTCTCTCTCTCTCTCTCTCTGTCTCTCTCTCTCTCTCTCTCTCTCTGTCTCTCTCTCTCAAACTTGTAAAGCAAAGTTTATGAGTCTATGAATCTGCTACACACACATTAATGTAATCCTCTCTCTATTCCTCCATCTCTCTCTCTCTCTCTCTCTCTCTCTCTCTCTCTCTCTCCATCTCTCTGTTTTCCAGGTATGCTAGAGTATGACCCGGTCAAGAGGTTTTCAATACAACACATACGCCAACACAAGTAAGTCGGAACACACACACACACACACACACACACACACACACATACACACACACACACACACACACACACACACACACACACACACACACACACACACACACACACACACACAGACCAGAAGATGGATTGATTGATTTGTTAATAAATTGATTGATCATAAGGACAGAAGACACACACACACACACACACACACACACACACACTGTATACAGCCATACAGACCTATGAAACATCACACACACAGACAAAGCACATTCACCAATATGTACACATTATTACATTACATTACATGACATTACATTACATTGCATTTGGCAGACGCTTTATAACCAAAGCGACTTTCAAAAGAGGACATAATCAAGCCAACATCACAAGCAAATACAAAGTGCACAGGAGATATACAGAACAACAAGTGCAGTTGCAAAGACGGGTTAGTTTTTTTGTTTTTTTGTTTTTGCTTTTGTTTTTTAAATTAATAAAGAGTACACATACAGCACACACACACACACACACACACACACACACTCAAACTAAACTAAACTAAACTAAATTAAACATCATGTCAAGAGTCTGCCCTGGGGCTAGGCCAGCTCAAGCATTAGTTTAGTAGCTCCTCTCGAAAGAGGAAGGTCTTTACTTGTTTAGTAGCTCCTCTCCAAAGAGGAAGGTATTTACTTGTTTAGTAGCTCCTCTCGAAGGTCTTTACTTGTTTAGTAGCTCCTCTCGAAGGTCTTTACTTGTTTCTAGAAGGCTGCAATAGATGTGCTAAGTCTTAATACGCTTAATATAACATGCTTGACACTGTCACCTGCCAACCGGCCAAAGGCTGGTATAACGTGACCATTGCAGTCTCGCTAGCCAATTTGGTGTATCAATTTTATCGATGAGATTGTATTGGTTAGTTTGTGGATTTCGTTGTATTTGAGTTCAAGAAAATTCTATGTTTGATTCATTTTCATGTAGAAAGCTATGCACTCATCTTCTTGCTTTAGCATATAATCCCAGGGCTGATTCAGGCTCCATGTCTGATTTCAGGCTTGACAGAGTTTGCAAAAATAAATTGGTAATAATTAGCCATTGGGTTATTCTTATCTCAGAAAGTGTTAAAGGTTCAGTGTTTTCTTCTACTATCAGGCTTGAATAATGGTCATAAACAGGCTATTAAATGTTTGAATAATGTGTCAAAATAGGCCTACGTTGCGTCAGTATGCAGTATCTTGTCGGCGTCGTTAGAGCAGGGAAAAAAGTTCAGGCTCAGGATTTTTTTTCCCACCATCACCGCTGTAATCCCCAGTAGGGATGTTAACTGGTAGCAGTTTAACCGATAGTCGACCGAATCAACTTTAACCGGTTACAATTTTTCTGCCACCGGTTGTAATAATAATGATAATAATTATAATAGTAATTTCCTCCCAAAAAGCCCCCAAAAACGATAATGTTGAGGTTTTGGTACGATAATTCAACATTTACCATCTGCCAACGCTGTCTGGACATGGCATACCATATCGTGGGGCATTCTTAAGAATCGAAAAGAATCGAATCGCTGGCCCCTGTGCAATGCCCTAGCTCCATAACACAATAGCAGTGGAAAAGTAATTGGAAAAAATCTAATCGAACCGAATCGCATCGTATTGTGGGGAATTCTTAAGCATCTGAAAAAAAATCGAATCCCTGATTTAAGAAATCGATCCCATATCGTATTGTCAACCACATGCACACAGTGAAACATGAACGCTCACACACAGACTCAAGACCCACACACACACACACACACACACACACACACACACACACACACACACACACACACAGACTCAAGAAACGTACACACACACACACACACACACACACACACACACACACACAAACACACAAACACACACACACACACACACACACACACACACACACACACACACACACACACACACACACACACACACACACACACACACACACAAGAAACGTGTACACACACACACACACACACACACACACACTGCAGCTCTGACTCATCGATGAAACCCGTAGGGTCTCCTCCCCTCTCCTCTCCTCTCCTCTCCTCTCCTCCTCTCTCCTCCCCTCTCCTCTCCTCTCCTCTCTTTTCGGCTCTGTGCTTCTCTATTCTCTATTTATCTCTTCTCCTCTCCTCTCCTCTCCTCTCCTCTTATACTCCTCTCCTCTTCTCTTCTCTTCTCTTCTCTTCTCTTCTCTCCTCTCCTCTCCTCTCCTTGTTCTCATTTTAGACTAGACAAGTGCAAGCCAGATAAGGTGCGTGTGCGTGTGTGCAAGCGCGTGTGTTTCCCCCGTTACGTCAGTGTGTGTACGTCACACTACAGGCCTTTTAATATTCCACACATATTCTCTACTCCCTCTACTCTCTCTCTCCACATGCAAACCCACACACACTTTCTTTTTTTTCTCTCTTTCTCTCCCTCTCCCTCACTCTCTCACTTTGCATCACACACACACACACACACACAATTTCTCTCTCCCTCTCTCCCCTTGTGTCCCCAGACACACCCGTCTTCCCCCGTCCCACTGGAATCACCTCCTTTCATCTGTTGGTTCTTTTTATTCATTCGTTTCCTCTCCTTTCATCTCTTATACAGACAGACAGACAGACAGACAGACAGACAGACAGACAGACAGACAGACAGGCAGGCAGGCAGGCAGGCAGGCAGGCAGGCAGGCAGGCAGGGGGGCTGGCAGGCAGGCAGGCAGACAGGCAGGCAGGCAGGCAGGCAGGCAGGCAGGCAGGGGGGCAGGCAGAAGTCCTGTTGATTTTCCAGTTTGGTTCATCACAGTCCTCAGTGTGCCATCTAAACTAGAGACTCAAAATCTTACACAGTGCACCTTGAACTACCGTAAATGCATCTCCCAGTTGGGTGCGTAAGAAACACCCCCGTAAGATTACCCCCACCCTGCCCATCATCCCGCCTAAACTAGATAAATTCAAAATCTTACACAGTGCTTTTTTACAGCCCTCATACCTGCAAACTTGTCACCTTTCGGCGAAATTCGCCGTTTTGATCTCAAAATAGGTCACTTATGTGAATCGTGTAGATCCGAAGAGGTTTTTTTTGGGGGGGGGAGGGGTAGACGGACTACAGACAGATAGACTGGATACGGCAGCCTACTCATAGAATCTCTGCTAGTTCTACAGACATTACGGTTGAGAGACATTCTATTGATCTTTTGTTGGTCTACCCCTCCTGTAGTTCCCATTAGCCGCAACGTGTGTCGGGGTAAACATTGGCCAATCAGAGCGCTTATTCAGACGGCTAGTTCTACTAGCGGCAAAACTTTCCGAGACACCGGCTGCACCAGTTGGAGTGAACAGCTGATGAAACGGTGGTCGCGAAACACACGTATCTCCCCCTGTTATTATCTTCTAACTTCGGTACTGTCGCTTTCCCTTTACAAATGACCGCTGTCCTAATCGCCGTTTCAAAT
>NC_085872.1:52252196-52259696 GCF_034702125.1 Engraulis encrasicolus
TCTTGTAATGGATCTCATTGGGTGCATCTTGTAATGGATCTCATTGGGTGCATCTTGTAATGGATCTCATTGGGTCCATCTTGTAATGGATCTCATTGGGTGCATCTTGTAATGGATCTCATTGGGTCCATCTTGTAATGGATCTTGTAATGGATCTCATTGGGTGCATCTTGTAATGGATCTCATTGGGTCCATCTTGTAATGGATCTCATTGGGTGCATCTTGTAATGGATCTCATTGGGTGCATCTTGTAATGGATCTCATTGGGTGCATCTTGTAATGGATCTCATTGGGTGCATCTTGTAATGGATCTCATTGGGTGCATCTTGTAATGGATCTCATTGGGTGCATTTCAGTATGCGGCCTCCCGTCCTCCACTTGTGCTTGTGGCCTCACCCCGCCTCCTGGCCCCGCCTTCTGTGGACCCTCCTCCGCGGAGAAAACAATAAAGTTTCCCCTTCGTCATCTTAGCCACAACAACTTTTGGGGGACGGTTTTTCATTCACCATCCCGAAATGCAAATGAGAAAATGACATTAGAATTGTGCTATTGCAAGATATTAAATTAATGATCTGTCGTCTGTGATGTCATCATGACAAGCAAGGGAGCAAGGGAGGAAGGAAGTTGGCATCACATGGGGTGGCAAAGTCTATCAATGTTGTTTGTAATCCTCCATGCCTGAGGGACATTATTTGGTATGATAGCCCTCTGGAAGTGGTAGCTTTCTTATATTTTTACTCACTTTCATAATGACACCCAGTGCATTTCGCAATACATGCCTATATACTGTATGGATGTAGGTGTATGCATTACATTTCTACTGAAAGCAAAGCAAATGTTGAATCAGTCATGATGAGGCAATACAAGTAGTCAGATTGGCTGTTTTCTGTATCAGTCTGTATCAGTCTTGCAATGCTTTGAAGTGCTTTTATTTAATTTAACATTCATTTGCTCCCAAAATATCCACGGAAGTAATTGAAACTTTAAAAAATTGCCGGATCGATTCTGGATCGTCCACGCACCGTATTGGTTTGCATCGCCGAATCGATCATTGTTGACACCACTAGAATGCACCCAATGTGTGTGCGTGTGTGCGTGCGTGTGTGCGTGCGTGTGTGCATGTGTGTGTGTGTTTCCAGGTCAAGTAGCGGACGATATGGTGGATGACGAGGAGGACAGCCACGCCCACCACCACAGCCGAGGCCGGGGATTGGTCAAGTCCTGCGTCAACGGCGGCACGTCGGACGGTGGAGGCGGGGCCGCCAAGTCCTCGTCCAATAAGGGAGAGCGGCGGTCCAGCAGCTCGTCCAATCCCTCGCACAAGGGCGGAGCCAGCGGAGCCACCAGCAAGATCCGCAAGCTGTCCACCTGCAAGCAGCAATGACACACACACACACACACACGCAGGTTAGTCACACACACACACACACACACACACACACACACACACACACACACACACACACACGCAGGTTAGTCACACACACACACACACAAGTTGATCAAGATACACAAGCTGTCCACCTGCAAGCAGCAATGACACACACACACACACACACACACACACACACACACACACACACACACACACACACACACACACACACACACACACACACACGTTTGGATGGATAAATGCACATGTAGATGGATAGATGGAATGAAGGATATATGTTCAACCTCTCTCTCTCTCTCTCTCTCTCTCTCTCTCTCTCTCTCTCTCTCTTTAGGTTTCTCCGTATTCTCTCCATCCTTCATGTGCTGTGACTGCGATGCCCCTCAAGACACACGCCCTCTTTCTCTCTCGCTCTCCCTCTCTCTCTCCCTCTCTCTCTCTCTCTCTCTCTCTCTCTCTCTCTCTCTCTCTCTCTCTCATTCTCCATCTCTGTGATTGTGACGTCCCTTCAATGCGCCACCTTCTCTCTCTCTCTCTCTCTCTCTCTCTCTCTCTCTCTCTCTCTCTCTCCATCCATATTCTGCCCATCTCTTCAAGACTCAAGGCACCCGGTTCCCTCTCCCCATCGCCTCAACGTGAACAATTAAAGGCGCTCCCCGTTCCTGTTGCCTCTCTCCATCGCCTCGACCGCACTTCCACAATTAAAGACTCTGTGTCAACCATTTCCGCGATCCTTGTTATATTCATTTGTAGTCTTTTGTCCCATTGAAACCCATTATAAAACGTGGCTGTTGAACTACAAAAATGGCCTCTTCAGATCAGTCCACCATTAGCGCTATCCTTGTTCTATTCTATTGGGGCGAGATCGGCTGACAGGACAGAACAGAGGAGAGACCTCCCCGATCTCCCCCAAAAAGCCACCCGACCCCCGATCCCCGATCCCCGATCCCCGATACATCTTGTCAACCACAGAGGAGAGACCTCCCCGTTCTCCCACCCGATCCCCGATACATCTTGTCAACCACACTTCAACAGTTAAAGACTCGGATGTCCACCATTTATTTACGCCATCCTTGTTCTCCATCCATTTGTAGTCTTTTATCCCATTGAAACCCATTATAAAACGCAGCTGTTGAACTACAAAAATGGCCTCTTCAGTTCAGCACACCATTAGCGCTACCCTCCTTCTCTATCCTTGGATGAGGAATACCACAAGAACGACACCTGCGTTCTCCCCGAATTCTCTTTCTACATCGTCTCAACCACATGCCAACAAACTCAATGTCCCGCAGTTACGCTATCTTTTGTTCTTTATCCATTTGTAGTCTTTTGCCCCATTGAAACCCATTATAAAACCCGGCTGTTGAACTACAAACATGTCAACCATTTATGCTACCCTTGTATTCAGGGCATACTGGCCAGAAGTGCGTGACATTTCCGTTTGTCTGGTATAGAAACGACCGACTTACCACTTTGGCCCGTCAGTGAGTTTGTTTGGTTAGTCCGATTAACATTTACCAGGGATTGGGGGGTTAATTTAGAGCCCTGCATTGCATTGTATTCCATTTGTATGAGAGAGTCTGGCAGGTGTATTCCAGAAGGGACGACCTCGTGCCGGAACGTCCCCCGTTGCCTCTTCTCTCGTCGCCTCATTCACACCTGAACTATTAAAGACTCTTTGCCAACCATTCAGCCAGTGGTCCTCCAGTTTATTTTGGATCAAACACCCCCTTGACCTCATCATGAGCCTGCAAACGCCCCCTTGGCCTCATCATAAACCTATGAACACACCCCCCCTTAGTAATCAACAACAAAATGGACTAATGCCCCCCAATGACAACTGAGAACTTTCCTCACACAACAGCTGAGATGTATTCAGGACTTCATTTCCCACAATTCCTCTTATATACATACAGCGCCCACAATGCACCACTCTCCTCATGGTTCTTCTCAATACAAAGGAGCCCCCCAAGAACACAGACACTATGGATGCCAGCAGTGCGTTCCAATATGCGACCTTGCCTCCTCCTTGTGCTTATCTCCTCGTACCAGGAAGTAATATGTCATGATGACATCACTGAAAACAGCATTATATTTCAATATCTTGCAAAAGCTCAATTGTAGAGTCTTTTTCTCATTTGCAATTGGGATGGTGAATGAAAAACAGTCCCTCAAAAGTTGTTGTGGCTAGACTGACGGCTGGGAAACTTTATCGTTTTCTCCACGGAGGAGGGGCGAGGAGACGGGGCGAGGAAACAAGCACAAGTGGAGGAGGCAAGGCAGCATATTGTAACGCACTCCAGGACTTCTTGTCGCTTCCTTTTGGTTTCTATTGATTTGCTCATTTGATTTTTGTCTTTAAAGGTTCTGTCGGCCTGAGCATGCTGAAAGAGAAAGACATGGGGGTTGTAGGGAGAGATGGGCAGAGAGGGAGGGGGGGGGGAGAGAGATGGACAGGAGAGGGGGAGGGGGAGAGAGGGGGGGGAGAGAGAGAGAGAGATGGACAGAGGGAGGGGGAGAGAGAGATGGACAGAAAGGGAGAGAGAGGGAGAGATGTCGGTGTTGTGCAGTGGCGGGACAGTCACACATAGGGCCCCAGGGCAAAACACTGATTGCCACCCCCACCCCCCATAGCTACGCCCCTATGTGCGTCTGCGCGTGCGTGTGCGCGTGCGCATGCGTACCCTGCAGCTCTGGAGGAGAGAGCAGAGAAGGAGGAAAAGAAAGAATTAGATACAGGGAGGGTTCAGAGAATAGGAGGTAAAGAGATGGTGAAGAAATGAGAACAAGGGGAGAGAGCAGAGAAGACGGGTGGAAGAGAGAATTTGACAGAGGAGGGGGGTGGGGGGCGGTAGAGGTAAAGAGATGATGGAAATAAGAGCTACAGTTTCCGCTGTTTTCAGCTTTAGCAGTATTGTTGGTATTTCATGCAAAACTTCATAAATGATGACAACAGAAACCCTGCCGACAGTACCTTTTGGAGGTCTTGTTATGCAAAATAACAGAAGGTATCGGGTTGTAAGGAGAGAGAGAGAGAGAGAGAGAGAGAGAGAGAGAGAGCTGAGGATATACTGTATAGAGAGAGAGAGAGAGAGAGAGAGAGAGAGAGAGAGAGAGAGAGAGAGAGAGAGAGAGAGAGAGAGAGAGATGAGGATATACTGTATAGAGAGAGAGAGACAAGGCCACCATTGTTTTTGTTTCGTTTCATAATTTAAAAAAAGAAAAAAAAATTCAAACCCTCGTCTTTAACATTGCACCAATGTTTTATTTACTTTTTTGGTTTGTTTTTTTGTAATAGTTCTGATGTAAAAAAGGAGAAAAGGGACAGGGACGGGAGCAGGAAGAAGACAATATAGCTTCCTGATGGGATCTGAGACCTCTTTAGAATCTCCGTTGTGTTGAGAGTTCTATAGAACTTTGCTCCATTGTCTTGAGAGTTCTATAACAGTTCTGCGTGTATGACTTTGAAATGCGTGTATTTAAAAAAGTGTCATTATATTAAAAAAAAAAAGAGATTGTGAAAAAAGGTTGGATTTTTGAGGGGAAAATATATAAAGTTATTTGAAATGTCAAGTTGGTGGAAAGTCACAAATCATTCTGTCAAGTAGCCATGTTTGGCGTATACACAGCATCTCGCATCAAAGGATTCAGTCCGAAAACGGCCTACAATCTTCAGGAGCCGACATCGCCGTTCTTCCCGCCTGAAATTGGGGCTGACTGAGCCGATCAGGATATAGAGCGCTAACTGAGCCAATCCAAACATGGTCTAGTAACGTAAGAACTCAAACCCCGCCTATCCGATGCAAAGAGTGTGCTCAAGTTTGGTCACCTAAAGCAGTGGTTCCCAACCTATGGGTCGGGACCCACCTTATGGGTCGCCAAAGATCCACAGGGGGTCGCGGAGCCCTCTTGATTGTAAGGGGTTTAATTTTAAATATATATAGCCCATGTTGAATAAAAGACAAAGAATTTAACTAATAAATGCATAGAAGCAACAAATTGTAAGTGCCACATTAAACATTTATTCTATATTTGACCAAAGACGAATTGAGGAATAAAATAACTAAAATTAGTTTTTGCAGGAAACAGAGGGCATCTTGTGACTCCTTCTCGTGCGGGCGCTCGTGTGGTTGGGTCACTAAAGCTTACAATAGTAAAAACATGGGTCCCTTAAGAAAAAGGATGGGAGCCACTGACCTAAAGGGTATCGTAGCCATGTTCCTGTATCGATTCGATTTCGATTCTTAGGGCTTTGAATCGATTATTCATGATTCGATTCGATTCGATTCGATTAATTCCCAATCGATTGAATTCGTTCCCTTCTTGGTGCGAGGATTTCCCCCAAAAGATGCTGTTGCCTACTTTCATATAAAAATGTCAAAGGGCTGTGGCTTGACAGTGTTAACAGATTGCTAATTTGCAATAAGTAGGCCTAGGCCTAATTGACTAATACCTACTGGGTATTTTCCATAGACCCAAATTAAACAAAAATAACAAAAAGATAAAGAACCAAAAAAATTGATTTTGTGCCCTGTGAATCGATTATGTGAATTTCGATTCGATCGATTAACGATTAAATCGATTATTTTACCCAGCCCTAGACACCACTACTAAAAGGGCGTTATCTTCTCTTTATGTGACGTTTGGTGACTGCTTGCATAAGATCCGATGGATCTATCTATCTATCTATCCCTGGCTTTGATACTGAACAAGATGATTGCTCTGGCTTTTCTGTAAAACCTAGTCCCACTCTAATCTTACGATATTGGGTAAGAGCCTTAAATTTAGTACCAGGATTCGGATTTCGGCCTGTTGGACCCTGGAGCTTTCGGTCACAATAAAGATGAGGGTTTTTTTTTATTTATTGATTTTGTAATGAAGGGCTGGATTATGACTCAAGACAACAAGAGAGGTCTCCGTTCTTGGGTGTCACTAGTGTACAACAAGAGAGGTCTCCGTCCTTGAGTGCCACTACAAAACCATCCAGGGGTTTAGGCCAGGTGTGAGACTATGTTCCCTGAGAGAATTGGAGATGACAGTTAATTTTAATGCAGTGTAGGAATGGAATATAGAGGTTTGGGCTTCAGGGCCCCTCTGGTCTCTTGGGCCCCTGGGCCTGTGCCCTGTAGGCCTGGGCAGCAATCTCCTGAAAGAGGACGACAAACTCGAATTGTATCCGGCATTTAACTTGCATGCTGTATTTGAAAAGAGCGGGATTTAGTTTTTTTAGTTTTTTTTTTTTAATTGGACTGAAACAAAACAAAAAAAGAAAAAAGACATTTAAAACACAAGAAAAAAAGAATAAAAAAAATGTGTGGAAAATGACATTTACCCAGAATCCACCTTGGTTTACTCAGCCTCCAAACTTCCTGTTTCCTTTGTCCTGTTTGTTCATTTCCTGTCCCGTTTCCTGGTTTGCCATATTTGGTTTGTTTCTTTCTTTCTTTCTTTTCCCCCATATAGTTTTATTCATTTGTTGGATGTTGTTTTTGTTGTTGTTGCTTTTTTGGTTTTTGAAATGAATATTTTTTAATTATTATTTATATTAAAAAGGACATGCCAAGCCAAACTTCCCCAAGTTGTGTGTTTTGTCGTCATTTATTTTACATTGTGTTACACTTGCCATAGACCTGTCTTCTTGTAGGCTGCAGTTCGTTTTCTGTACGCTGAAACACAGAGAGTTCCTATGCATACCACTAGACAGACGGCATTCTAAGCTTTCGAATGGTACCCCATATGCCCCAATTCACGAGGGTGGTGTGTACACAAACTTGCATCAAAATGTGTGTGGGGAAAATGGTTATCCTTTCTTCACTCGCGATAGCGATTTGCGGGCGATCTATGCGCTTCGTGTAACGCGAGTGGGCGGGGCTACTGTCCATTTTCTGGGGGAGCACTTGGGGTAGCCAATCAGATTTCAGGGGGGTCAAATGCTGCCCTAGCCACCCCTGTAGCGCCGCCCCTGCGCTGAAACCCAATTGTTTAGTAGCGTAAGCTGTTTTTGCATCTCCTCACACCAAATCAGCCAAACTGAATAGACACGGTGCATAATAAAGCCAACACGGGTTGCTTACTTCTACACAGTTTGCAAAATTGAAATATTT
>NC_085872.1:52262196-52264696 GCF_034702125.1 Engraulis encrasicolus
GGCAAACTCTAAACAAACAACAACAAACAGGAAAACAAAACTGGTTTCGGTTGGCGCCTCACAGAGCACGTGATCGTGATCTGGGCTCCCATGGGTTGGAGAATTGCTGGAGTGGTAGAGAGATCTGTTCTGTCGTGGAATTTGTGAAGAAGTGTTCCACACGCTGGGCATGAGCTCCGAAAATGTCTTTATTCATTTTAGAAACTTTGCCCCGAGCACAGGTTGGGGCCCTAACTACTCTGCGGACTCTGCTTATGTCTAGCGGCGCGCGGCCCTGATTGGTGGCTGGGGCCCTAGGCACTCTGCGCGGCCCTGATTGGTGGTTGGGGCCCTAGGCACTCTGCGCGGCCCTGATTGTAAGTGTGACTTGAAGTGGGAGCTCTGATCGCATTCTTTATCCTCGCACCCCAGTCTGGTAAACCAGCGCCACCCGCTGGATGCATTCTGTATCCTCGCACCCGAGTCAGCCTTCACAGAAGAACAACCGTCAACATGGATGGATGTCAGTGTTATGATGTCGTTAACATGAATTTTAATTCAATTCAATTCATTTTGTTTATGTAACAAGTTGCAGCACTATTTAACACCAACGTAGACACATGTTTTTTGGGGTACCTGGGCAAACATTCGCAAAACACTTTCTAAACTAAAATCTACTTTTAAACAAAATACCCCCTAACATGCAAAGGTTGGATTTACAGTACTTTGAGGTGGGGAATAGTGGAACAGTTAGCCTGGATGACAAGCAATTTTTGTAGTCTTTTAGTCCTTTGTGACACACCATTATGAAACTACAAAAATGGCCTTCTCAAACGCATCTGTGTCGTGAGAAATTGCATTGCAACTAAGTTGTCAAGAAAATGCAACAATGGTACACTTGGTGATGGACAAAAACAAAGAAAAGGTTTTTGGACCCGCCAACCGCCAAAATATCTTATATGTTCAACCAGCAAATCAGACACTTTGGGGCCACACAGACATTCTATGTCAAAGAAAAGAAAAAAAATAACAGCACTCTGTGTCATTTTCTTTTGATTGTTTCAAACATCAAAATAAAACCACCATTGTGGCAGGGCAATTTTGCAAAAGTAGATTTTACAAGAGATTTCTAAAACTGGGAAAAAGGCCAAAACCGATGGCCTTTCAAGAGTATGCCTATTTTTTATCTGGCCCAGGGGCCCATGGAAGGGGGGGGTGTGTTTCTTGTTACCTGGCCCAGGGGCCCATGGAGGAGGGGGGGGGCGGTGGGGGGGGGGAGGNGGGGGGGGTCTTGTTATCTGGCCCAGGGGCCCATGGAGGAGGGGGGGGTCTTGTTATCTGGCCCAGGGGCCCATGGAGGAGGGGGGGGGGCGGGGGGGAGTGGGGGGTGTGTGTTTCTTCTTATCTGGCCCAGGGGCCCATGGAGGAGGGAGGAGGGGGGGAGTGGGGGGAGTGGGGGGAGTGGGGGGGTTTCTTGTTATCTGGCCCAGGGGCCCATTGGTCCGATATGGTCTTTATCAGTGTGCCCTTTATCAAGAAATCAAAAAAGAAGCAAAAGTGAATAGAAATACAGAAGCAACTGACTGCTTTTTTCTTGTGATTGTACATGTCGTTGCTTTCTTCCACTGTAGTAAGCCCGGAGTGCGTTACTGTATGCGACCTTGCCTCCTCCACTTGTGCTTGTCTCCTCGTCCCGCCTCCTGGCCCCTCCTCCGTGAAGAAAACGATCAAAATTTCCCAGCTGTCAGCCAAGCCACAACAACGTTTGAGGGACTGTTTTTCATTCACCATCCCAATTGCAAATGAGAAAAAGACTCTACAATTGAGCTTTTGCAAGATATTGAAATTTAATGCCACAGTAATGTTGTCAGTAATGTCATCATGACATATTACTTCCTGGTACGAGGAAACAAGCACAAGTGGAGGAGGCAAGGTTGCATATTGTAACGCACTCCCGGTTGGTTATCTCTATCTGGGGAACACTGTAAAAGGAGATGTGAACACGTGACTAAATGCCATTGGACGATATTGATGCCATGTCCACTGATTGGCGGTGAGTGAACCTGGAGCCTAGAGTTCCAATCCAGTGCCACGTATTCCACATCTCCTGGATGCCACCTGTTCCAATCCAGTGCCACGTATTCCACATCTCCTGGATGCGACCTGTTCCAATCCAGTGCCACGTATTCCACATCTCCTGGATGTGACCTGTTCCAATCCAGTGCCACGTATTCCACATCTCCTGGATGCGACCTGTTCCAATTCAGCCAGGCGATTGCTCTATTTCAGGGCTGGGGAACCTATTATTTGGAAAACGTGGCACTGGATTACTAAAGCTTGTGGATCCAGGCTGACCTCCACTTGTGGATAACATGCTGCCTGATCCTCCATCATCCCCGGTGTGTGTGTGTGTGTGTGTGTGTGTGTGTGTGTGTGTGTGTGTGTGTGTGTGTGTGTGTGTGTGTGTGTGTGTGTGTGTGTGTGTGTGTGAGAGTCCATGTTGTGTCTGGGTCATTGGTAG
>NC_085872.1:52269696-52297196 GCF_034702125.1 Engraulis encrasicolus
GTGTGCGATTTTGACATCAGGTTGCACTGCACACATAAGGAGAATCACAACTGTCGATCTTATCCCTGATCGTCAACACCGAGACAATGCCGAGACAACGTTCCATTTCGAGGCTATTGAACCACAAAATCTATCATAATTGTCACTGCACCTGGCTGAGGAGGGGGGGGGCAGCGTGACTGCGAGGAGGGGACTGGGCGTCCAGGGGCCCCTAACTCTCCACGCGCTACAGAATGGCCATTTTTGTAGTTCAATAGCTACGTCTTATAATGGGTCTGAGAGGTTCAAAAGACTACACACTGGGGGGGCTAGCTGTCTCCTGTTCTCACTGTACCTGGCTGAGCAGGGTGGTGGGGGTGGCGTGTGTGCCAGGGGGGACTGGGCATCCAGGGGTCCGGCACTCTCTCCTCTCCTCATGGGGCCCCCCCAACGAAGACGCTCCAGAGATGGGGACAGACGCGCAGCTGCTGCTGTGGAACCTGCAGAGGAGACAGAGGGAGAAGGAGAGAGAGATATATAGAGAGAGAAATAGAGAGAGAGAGAGAGAGAGAGAGAGAGAGAGGGAGAGACGGTGAGAGGGGGGACAGAGAGAGAGATTGATAGATAGAACGCGAGAGAGACAGAGAGAGAGAGAGAGAGTCAATGTAGAATGGCCCTAGATTAGTGCCTTGTGGAACACCATATACACAGGCTTATGGTGGAGGAGAGATAGAGAATAACACCATATACACAGGCTAATGGTGGAGGAGAGAGAGAGAGAGAGAATATCAGACAAACCATGTGGAAGTAAATTACAGACGAGTTTCAGCAGTACACTCTAGTTGTATAAATACCACTTCGCAACTAGATAATATCTTCTTCGGAAGACCACATGAATGCACCATTATATCCCATCGAAACCCATTACAAGCCATCGCTATTGAACTAGAAAAATGGCTGCTCCAGGTAGTCTAGTAATGTGTAGTCTTTTATCCCATTGAAACCCATTCTAAGCCATGGATATTGGACTACAACAAGTGCCTCCTAAGCTCTAAGCCCAGCGTGTAAATTAATATGTGGCACCTGTGCCGGAGCCTCCCGGATCGCTGTGTTGCTTGTTGCGTTGCCATTGGCCCCGGACGTGGAGGCGGGACCTATTGCGGGAGTGGGGGTGTGGCCTGCCGGGGTGATGGTCCAATCGGGGGTCGTGCCTCAGGAACTCGTTGAAGAGGGCTTCCGTACGCTCGTCAATACTGTAGTCACGGCGACGGAACAAACGAGGCTTCGGAGATCCTGTGGAAAAATGACATGTTGTGTAAGTGAAGTGATTATTAAGCCCCAAAATAGTGGCATACCCCTTTAGTGGTGTATGAGCATTTTATATCCTAACCTAGCAAGGGTGACTTGACGGGAGAGAGACGGGGAGAGGCTTCTTTAGATGATGTTGCCGTGCCAACCACTGGGGGAAACAAGGTGAACTTGTCTGGCAGGAGAGCGATCTCCGTCTTGTCTTCCACCTCCACTTCCTCCTCCTCTTCCTCGTTTGGCTCCTCCTCCTGCAGAGTCATAGGAAGCAACAAAAAAATGTAGTTTTTTCTCCCATTAAAACCCATTATAAGACGTGGCTACTGAACTACAAAAAATGCACCTTCAGGTAGCCTAGTGTGTAGTCTTACTTCCATTGAAACCCATTAAAAACAAGGCTATTGAACTACAGAAATGACCTCTTCGGGCAGCCTTGTGTGTAGTCTTGTCTTCCACTCAAACCCATTATAAGACGTGGCCATTGAACTGCACAAATGACCTCTTCAGGTAGCCTAGTGTGTAGTCTTTTCTCCCATTGAAACCCAACATAAGATGTGGCTATTGAACTACACAAATGGCCTCTTCAGGTAGCCTAGTGTGTCATCCAAGAAAGCAAAAGGACAATTCATGGAGCATTGCTTGTCGTCTTTTCTCCCATTTGTTTTCCAAAGACTATAAAGTAGGCAACCCGAAGAGGACATTTTTGATTTTTTTCAATAGCCGTCTTACACATTATAAAGCATGAAAATTAAACTAGAAATTGGACTGACCTCGAAGCTCTCGCAGACAACCGTTCCCTTCCTCCCCGCATGGGTGAAGTATCTCCTCCTCTCCGACGCCGTCTAGGATAGATAGATAGATAGATAGATAGATAGATAGATAGATGACAGACAATCAATTTGGCACAAGATCATACACAGTCATCATTCAATGTGAAAAATTGAAGGGTGTATCGAACAAAAATTGTGAGTTTGCGATGTTGCAAGTGAAGCCAATCCTCGGAAATTCTGTGCGATGTCACAGTTTTGACCATCCCCTCAACTTTCTCCAACTAAACTACCTTCCACGTCAATGTTGGTACTTTCGTTACATGCAACCTCTGATATTTGTAGCCTATCATGGAAAGATTACAGACTTGTGTTTTCTCGCTTTCTTTGTTTTCCAGCAACATTGACCGGTATTACGCCATCTAGCTGTTGGTCAGTGTAGTGGCGAAACATGATTTTTCTGCCTCCCCGTTTCGGCAGCACTCTGCGCCGAACAGAAGCCGACCACACTGATTCCGTTTATATGCACATCAATAAACCATTTATAATCAGGTCGTTGGAGTAACCGGTTTATTCAAGCGCTCATATAAACGAAATAAAGAGTTTATAATAATCAGTTTATTGCAGTTATCGGTTTATGAGAAATCTGATTAGCAAAGGTAGGTTTTTGGTTAATAAACTGATTTCTCAAGACATGTATCCAGCATAATTGGGTTATTGACATTCTAGATTGATAAGTAGCCAATCACAAGCCTTGAATTCCAGTTTCGTGTCACACACTTGAGTGGAGCACATGCAACCGGCAGACTGCATGTAAACGACAATTACACGTAACAGGCTACTCCACCCGATTATTGTGGTAATTATGTAAACGCGCTCACTGATTCACTGATTGCCCCATCTCTATGGCATACCTTGCTCCCTCCTCCTCTGTCCTCCCCGGTTAACTGCCCCCTGGTCATCTGTCTATCTATCTATCTATCTATCTATCTATCTATCTATCTATCTATCTATCTATCTATCTATCTATCTATCTATCTATCTATCTGTCTATCTATCTATCTGTCTGTCTATCTCCATGGCATACCTTGCCCCCTCCTCCTCTGTCCTCCCCGGTTGACTGCCCCCTGGTGAGCGATCCCGGTGGTGCGTCCATAGAGGCGTAGCCGCTATCCATCTGCAGCAGTTTCCTGCTCCCTGATTCGCTGGTCGAGTCGGTGCTGCCCCGCCTCTCGAACGAGTCCCCGCCCATAGAGTCTCCGCCCATCGATCTTCTCAGCCAATCCGATGAGCTGATGAGATCTCTCTCCTTGTCCATCGCCTGGTCTAGATAGATAGATAGACAGATAGACAGATAGATAGATAGACAGATAGATAGATAGATAGAACATTAGAACGATAAAATGATAGATAGATAGATAGATAGATAGATAGATAGATAGATAGATAGATAGAACGATAGAACGATAGATAGATAGATAGATAGATAGATAGATAGATAGATAGATAGAACTTTAGAACGATCGATAGATAGATAGATAGATAGATAGATAGATAGATAGATAGATAGATAGATAGATAGATAGATAGAACGATAGATAGATAGATAGATAGATAGATAGATAGATAGATAGAACGATAGATAGATAGATAGATAGATAGATAGATAGATAGATAGATAGATAGATAGATAGATAGATAGATAGATACCTCCATCTTTCTTCCCATTCTCCTCCTCTCCTCCTACTCCTCCTTTTCTCCGCCGCCTTTCCTCTCCTCCTCCGTCACCATTCCTCTCCTCCCCCTCTCTCTCCCTCCTCTTCTTCCTCCACTCTCTTCTCTTCTTCCCTGTTTCGCCATCGTTCTCCTAAAGAGGCGAAAAAAAGAATGTGAGAAAGTTCAAACTTAAGTTTTTATTTTTGTAAAACACATTGAACTGTGTATGAAATGTGGTGTATGCTATAGTATAATGGCTACACCAGTGATTCACAACTTGCTTTGAACAAACGCCCTTGTGAGCGCCTGCAGAACTGGTGGAGAGCCGCTCAGACTATCGCCTAATAATTAACAACGTTTTTAACAAGGTGCTGAATCCCACATAAAACAGATTCTTCAGGCGTGTCCTCAATAGCCTGTTCTCCTTCAGGTGTGTCCTCCTTCAGGTGTGTCCTCAATAGGCTGTTCTCCTTCAGGTGTGTCCTCCTTCAGGTGTGTCCTCAATAGCCTGTTCTCCTTCAGGTGTGTCCTCAATAGGCTGTTCTCCTTCAGGTGTGTCCTCAATAGGCTGTTCTCCTTCAGGTGTGTCCTCAATAGCCTGTTCTCCTTCAGGTGTGTCCTCAACAGCCTGTTCTCCTTCAGGTGTGTCCTCCTTCAGGTGTGTCCTCAATAGGCTGTTCTCCTTCAGGTGTGTCCTCCTTCAGGTGTGTCCTCAATAGGCTGTTCTCCTTCAGCTGTGTCCTCCTTCAGGTGTGTCCTCAATAGCCTGTTCTCCTTCAGGTGTGTCCTCAACAGCCTGTTCTCCTTCAGGTGTGTCCTCCTTCAGGTGTGTCCTCAATAGGCTGTTCTCCTTCAGGTGTGTCCTCCTTCAGGTGTGTCCTCAATAGCCTGTTCTCCTTCTGGTGTGTCCTCAATAGCCTGTTCTCCTTCAGGTGTGTCCTCAATAGGCTGTTCTCCTTCAGGTGTGTCCTCAATAGCCTGTTCTCCTTCAGGTGTGTCCTCAACAGCCTGTTCTCCTTCAGGTGTGTCCTCCTTCAGGTGTGTCCTCAATAGGCTGTTCTCCTTCAGGTGTGTCCTCCTTCAGGTGTGTCCTCAATAGGCTGTTCTCCTTCAGGTGTGTCCTCCTTCAGGTGTGTCCTCAATAGGCTGTTCTCCTTCAGGTGTGTCCTCAATAGGCTGTTCTCCTTCAGGTGTGTCCTCAATAGGCTGTTCTCCTTCAGGTCTGTTCTCCTTCAGGTGTGTCCTCAATAGCCTGTTCTCCTTCAGGTGTGTCCTCAATAGGCTGTTCTCCTTCAGGTGTGTCCTCAATAGCCTGTTCTCCTTCAGGTGTGTCCTCAACAGCCTGTTCTCCTTCAGGTGTGTCCTCCTTCAGGTGTGTCCTCAATAGCCTGTTCTCCTTCAGGTGTGTCCTCAATAGCCTGTTCATCTTTCAACACCCTAAAGTTAAATCTTTGATATTTGTTTTTGTCTTCCTATTGCTCCGATTGGGGATCACAATGAAATGAAATGAAATGGCTTAAAGGTGCACTGTGTAATATTTTTGTCCAGAATGAATGAATGCTACCCAGTCACAACTGTAACCTTTTGAATGCTGCCCAGTCACAACTGTAACCTTTTTCACAAACACTTGCCACCACCACCAGGAGTAGGTATTGCAACAATGCTGCCCATATCTTTTCATGAATATTTACTTAGTAATAAACAAATGTTTATTAGTATGACCAAAGTACACTACGTTTTGGAACTAACAATGTCTGGATATTCAAAAGTGGCAGACACCTTTAAATGTATGAAAAGTACAATTTTCTCACCAGGCCGATGAATACATAGAATTTAATGGTGGTACTTGTGTGAAAAAGGAAACATTTGTGAATGGACAGCTTGAATTCTAGAAATGAAACATCCAAAACACACACACACACACACACACACACACACACACACACACACACACACACACACACACACAAAGACACACCTCTTCATCCTCCTCTCTGCATTCCATGGTTGCCACATCAACGGTCACAGACGGCGTGTCATCAAATGGCAGCTCTTCATCGATGTCCTGAGTAGTAAAAAATAAAATAAAACATAAAAAATGTATATTGACAACAGAAAAAGTGGTGCTTTTCTCAAAAACTTGCTAACCAGTTAGTTAACTTGAGAAGCTGCCCATGGAAAATAATTGCATTGTAAAGGACAAAGAAGCTAATGTAGCTAATGTAGCTAACCTCTGCCCAACACCACTGCATGCACTCCTCTTGTTTATGACTCATGTGTTTAATAATAACAACAATAATAATAACTTGGTTCTATATAGCGCCATTCACGGAATTCAAGGTCACTGTTTGCTGACACTCTGAGCTACCCACTACGAGTTGTGTGTCATTTTTGAAGGTACTGCCAAGTTAACTAATCTATCTCTGCCCTATTGTACTGCCAAGTTAACTAACCTATCTCTGCCCTAATGTACTGTACTGCCAAGTTAGCTAATCTATCTCTGCTGCCCTATTGTACTGTAGTTAGCAATTATGGTTTCAGGAAATACAACTTCAACAGGGACAGATTATGACTCCACAGGCCCCTGGGCAAGACGTAAAGACAGCCCCCCCCCCCCCCCATCCATGAGTGTCATTTGTATACAACTTAAAGAAACTCCCGCACACTGACCATTTCGCTGTTCTTTCTTTAATAAACGATGTTTCTGTACTAGACCTTCATCAGGCAATGATTGTTTGCCTGATGAAGGTCTAGTACCGAAACGTCGTTTATTAAAGAAAGAACAGCGAAATGGTCAGTGTGCAGGAGTTTCTTTAAGTTGTAGCTGAGTGACCCATGGGCCATCTCCGACACACCTGCCAGCTGAGGTGTGCGAAAAAAAGTCGAAGTTTGTCATTATGTGACAGATTGGTCTACACCCCTCAATCTGACTGATTTTGGTCCTTTGTCTGTGATTGGCTGGCCCATTACTGGCAGGACTTTTATGTTGATAAATGTAGTTTTTGGACGTGACGTGGGTCTCTCTTTCCGCCCCGCTGTTGTTTTGCCGGCAGAGGACGCCGGCTGGCGTGTGAGCTGCTGCTAGCCGTGATCATTATCCGGTAGATTTGGTACCTTCAGGTAGGCATTTAACATTCATACTTTATGATGTGTCCGATCGCCGTATTGTCCGAATTACGGACCTGATTATGTGACTGCATTCCACTTCTAGCCATTCTTGCGTGGAACTGCACTCTGCTGTGAACTGGCGTTCACTTCGCGCTGCCTATATTGCACCGGTGTGTACCTCCCTGGTTGGTGTGTTGCCCCCTCATCTGTGCCCTGTGGCAGGCCTGATTCGTGGTGCTTATGCCGGCTTGGAGTGGCCACAGTGGTTGGCCCCTGGGTACCTGACTGCAGTCAGTGGATGGTAAGCTGGCCTATGCTACGTTGATGTTGTTGCTCCGATGGTAACGATGACCTTAGTCACTAAATCTACCCTCACTTTCCCCAGTGTGTGGTCCAAATTGCGATTGTTCCGAACCACGGATCCATGATCGGGTTAGCGGTGCCTCTCTGACGCCGTGGGATTGCTGGCTGCACTCCTCGGAGGTTGCTGTTTTGTTGCCGTCACACTCTGCGCCGGTTCCGACTGGCTCTACCTGCTCGTCCTGCTTTTGTTTGGTTTAATTATTTTTATTTTCTGGCCCGTTTCTTGGGACGCCAGCCTCCTCGCTGTGCACTGCGCAGGTCTAGTTACCTGTGTGTGTTGTGAGTGTGCGTGTGTGTGTTCGGTGCGTCTGTGTGCGTGTGTGATTGTCATCTAGGCACGGCACCGGAGACAAGTGTACACCCCCTTCAGTCAACCTACGGCGGTGTAGTTCTCCCCTCTCTCTTGCTACACGAAAGTTAAGTTGCATCTAGTCATCACTGTGTATGCAAATTGTGTAATACATTAGCACGTGTCATTCTCGCTATTGAGTGTCTCTCTCTTCTCTCCTCCCTGGATAGGTATGGAGTTGCCATAGCGCGCCGGTCTTCGGGTGGTGGATTCCCTCACTTTTCCATTGCTGTGTGCACTTGGGTGACTATTACTATTTTGCTGTGCTTAGTAGCAGTAGTAGATGTGTGTTTTCTTTTTATTTTGTGTGAGTACTTTATTGTGTGTGTTTATTTTGTGTGGCCTTTTCCCTAGTCTTTATCTATCCCTTTTCAACCGTGCTGCTATTGGTTAGCCTAAGCCTAGCTCCCTCCCCCCCTTTAAGAGTGACACCATTGCCCTGTCTCCCCCGTACTGGGGCGTTTCGTATGATTGAGTGTAGCCTCCCTCCTCTCTCGCACAGGTGCCGTGCGTGTGTATGTGTAGTGTGTGTATGTGGCCACTGGCAGTTTTGCTCCACATAACTGCTCGCCAGTGAGAGATAATAGGGAATTTGTGCAATATTGTCTTTAATACAATTCATCCATATTGTATTTTGTAATGTATTAGTATTTGTCCCTTTGCATCACCACTGCATAATTGCACATTTGTATTCGCCTGATGACCGACCAGTTGACTATTGTATTTGTAATGTAAAGAGAATAAAACACTTGACTCCTGCCTGAGAGTGCTCCGAACCTGTGTCCTGGTTTACTAATTTGGGGGGTAATTTCACTCCTAGGTTGTCCTCCCCCACCCTAGGTGGCGTAGTCGTGCAAGAGCTGAGCTGAATTTAATTAACTGTTTACGTGCCACTGTTACAATTAGTATACAAAATAGATTTAGGGTTTTAGGACAGATGACAGAAGCCCATCGTAGCACTTCACCTGCGACTGGAACATCATGGCCGCCGTTGTCATGCCGATGACACTGACTCCGCCCCCCGGTTTGGCTGTTGCTATGACGATGCCGCCGGACGATTGGCTGTCACTGTTGTCGCCCTGGCAACTGCTCTGCTCGTTGGAGCTGCTGAGGTCAGAGGAGGCATACTGCTCCAGCGACGCCCTGAGGAAGGAACACACAAGTGGCGAAGTTTGGAATAAGTTTCACATTTATTGACATTCTAAATAATGACTCCACGGGTGAGCACGGGTTCATCACTGTGACGATGTGTCCAAGTAGCACCTAGTGGTGTATTCAAGAACTGCGATCTCCCACTAGGTTGATTTGGGACTGGAATGCACCATTATAATGGGTTTCAATGGGAGAAAAGACAACACACTAGGCTACCTGAAGAGGCCATCTTTGTAGTTCAACAGCTGCTCTTCAGACAGCCTAGTGATCTCCAATGACAACAGCTGCTCTTCAGTGAGCTCCAATGACAGGCCTGCGGGCACAAACCCAGCCCGGGAATGGCAAACATGTGGGCCGCCATGAGGTCCGAACAAATGAAAACATAAAAGTGTGTGATTTTCGATCACTGAAATTTCAGTGTGCCATGTCTCTCCAAGGCATTCACAGGGAGTTAGATCTTTATGCTAACAGTCTCATAACAGACATTGACAAGAAGGGAAGATGGAAAACCAAACATCTGTTCTCTGTCCCGACATATAACTCGTTTCTCATTGGGTTGGTTTGGCCCGCAGCCTCACTTGCTCTACATAATTCGGCCCTTGGAGAAAATTAATTGGAGACCACTGGCCTAGTGTGTAGTCTTCTCTCCCATTGAAACCCATTTTGAAATACGGCTATCGGACTACAATGCGTTACGAACCTGAGAGACCAGATGTCCCGATAAGGCGTGGTGGCCTCCGGAACGCAGCTGTCGTCACCTCCGCCTCCGTACGTCGTCACGGTGATGACCTCTGACCTCTCGTGGCGGTGGAGGTGCCTTCTGGGGCCCCCCCAGCCCCGCAGCGGAGACGCTGACGCCGACCCTGCACAACAACAATAACAATATTATAGTGTAATAATGTAATATACCCTGCATCGCCTTAATGTTAACAACAATAACAATATTATAGTGTAATAATGTAATATACCCTGCATCGCCTCAATGTTAACAATAATAACAATATTATAGTGTAATAATGTAATATACCCTGCATCACCTTAATGTTAACAATAATAACAATATTATAGTGTAATAATGTAATATACCCTGCATCGCCTTAATGTTAACAACAATAACAATATTATAGTGTAATAATGTAATATACCCTGCATCGCCTTAATGTTAACAACAATAACAATATTATAGTGTAATAATGTAATATACCCTGCATCGCCTCAATGTTAACAATAATAACAATATTATACACCTTAATGTTAACAACAATAACAATATTATAGTGTAATAATGTAATATACCCTGCATCGCCTCAATGTTAACAATAATAACAATAATATAGTGTAATGATGTAATATACCCTGCATCGCCTTATTATCAACAACAATATACACCTTAATGTTAACAATAATAACAATAATATACACCTTAATGTTAACAATAATAACAATAATATACACCTTAATGTTAACAATAATAACAATAATATACACCTTAATGTTAACAATAATAACAATAATATACACCTTAATGTTAACAATAATAACAATAATATACACCTTAATGTTAACAATAATAACAATAATATAGTGTAATGATGTAATATACCTTGCATCACCTTAATATAACAATAATAACAATAATATACACCTTAATGTTAACAACAATAACAATATTATACACCTTAATGTTAACAATAATAACAATAATATACACCTTAATGTTAACAATAATAACAATATTTACACCTTAATGTTAACAACAATAACAATAATATACACCTTAATATTAACAACAATAACAATAATATACACCTTAATATTAACAATAATAACAATAATATACACCTCAATATTAACAACAATAACAATAATATACACCTTAATGTTAACAATAATATACAATAATATACACCTTAATATTAACAATAACAACAATAATATAGTGTTATAGTGTAATATACAATACAATACCCTGCATCACCTTAATATTAACAACAATAACAATATTTACTGTTATGGTGTAATATAAAATACAATAGCTAAAAGTAAATAATTACTGTTGCTGGTCCCAGATTATTGTACACAACGTTTTGACCAGTCTGGTCTTCGTCAGGTGCAGGTGCAGGTGAAGGTTACTTCGTCAGGTGTAGGTGTAGGTTACTTCGGCACCTGTTTTATCTGCATGTGCATGTGTTTAAATCTTAAATAATAAATAATTAACTACCATAATCAAATGAATGGATACTAACCTTCGCCATTGCCATCACCGATGCCATTACCCAGAATGCCTCTGCCGTTCTCCACTTCTTCGTCTTCCTCCTCTTCTTCCTCATCGCATTCCTTGTAAAACAGAATTACATTCAATTTAAAAATGTCATGACATCATACAGCTCTGTCTCTACATGAACACCAGCCAAGACTAAAGAGAAAGAAAGAAGAAAGTGTGTGTAGTCTTTTGCGCTAAAAGTGAAAAAGTGAAAGTGAAAGCCCATTGGGAAACTCCAACTCCCATTGTCATTGTGACACAGCACTCCACAGCACACAAGTGAACACTGCACACTGCACACAACGAAATTGCATTTATGCCTCACCCGTGCAAGGGGGCAGCCCTCAGTGGCGCCCCATGGGGAGCAGTGCGGTGGGACGGTACCATGCTCAGGGTACCTCAGTCATGGAGGAGGATGGGGGAGAGCACTGGTTGATTACTCCCCCCACCAACCTGGCGGGTCGGGAGTCGAACCGGCAACCTCTGGGATGCAAGTCTGACGCCCTAACCGCTCACCCATGACTGCCCTACTAACATCTACTAGTCACTTTGGCTGGCAATGAAAAAGTTCATTTAGGGCCCTGATCATATATTTTGTATATCTACATGATGACGATAATGACCACCAACGTACTATGAAGTGGCTTTAAAAAATATTTTGCCAAAGTGATGAATTCTTCCAGGGAGGCAAAGGGCTGAACTGAGGCCCAAAGCACTCTAGCTATGTAGACACTAGTGATGCGCAGGTCACTCTAGGTATGTAGACACACGTTGGGACTACGATGTATAGCATGGAGTTGTACTTACTTAGTTACAGTTGTACTTACTTACTTTAATTACAGTAAGTACACTGTAATTAAAGGCAATTTAAAACAAAGTGTTTCCCAAATTTCAAGTAAAAAAGAAAAACATCTAAATTGAAGAGACAATCAACTACTGACCAGTGCCTTACTTTTTAAAAACTTTTAGAAAATGTCAATGGTTCATTCATGGTCAAGTTTATTCATATTGACACTGAAATTGCAAAAAGAAGCATAGCCTGATGGGGTCGCCGGCAGGCCTATTAAATATTTGCAGAAACTACTCAACTACATCATAACAACATTGCTACGACATTACCAAGAGCCTTAAGTAACAGATTAAGACATTTTTGGTGACAGTGCGGTTATAACATGGGCTCTGTGCTAAGGGGTTAAGATGAGATTTGATTTTCTTCTTTCATTTTATGCAGTGCGAGGCTAAGAAAGAAGAGCCAATGGTAAATGGGTGACTGAAGGGCTGGTTGGCAGTTAAATAAAAGAAGATATTTTTCTTTCTTAGTTCAGTTTTCGTTCATGTTTGGCACCTTTTATTCTTGAGTGATTCCTTGGAGGAATTTAAAGGCCCCTCCAATGAAAAAGATTCCCCTCCCCTGTTCGAAGGTTAATTAGCCTTGAATTAGCCATTTGTAGTTTTCTCACCTATTGAAAACCATTATAAGATGTAGCTATAGAACTACAAAAATGGCGACTGGTTTACATGCAGTGTGAGATTGAAGGCAACTCACCTCACTGCAGATGATTACGTTCTGTCCTCCACACTCCTCCTCCAAGTCCTTGAACACTTCTTCTTCTTCTTCTTCTTCTTCTTCTTCTTCTTCTTCTTCTTCTTCTTCTTCCCCTAACTCATCCCCCTCTCCTTCTTTGCACTCCTCCCCTCCTACCCCGTTCTCCTCTCCCGATGTCCTCGTCACTGAAAGGTCTGGAATGTCAATGTCAATGTCAGTGTCGCCAAGGTCAGACGTCGGTGATTGAAGGTCGCCAGGTTGTATTGCTGTTGTTGTTGTTTTCGACGTTGTCGCTTGGAGGTCCAGGTCACTTGTGGCTGCTTGGAGGTTGTCAGGCTTTCTTGTCGTCGTCGCTGTTGTTGTGGTGCTTGACCTTGTCGCTTGGAGATCGCGGTCTGACGGAGCAACGGTCAGGAGCTCAAGGTCGTCGGAGGTCATGACCCGGTTGACCTCCATCATGGCCTCCACGATCTCCAACCTGAGGATGGAGAGAGATGGAGAGAGAGAGAGAGAGAGAGAGAGAACCCCTGTAGTCTGCCAGTTTTCCAGGTTACGCATGTGATAGCAACATTGTATTATGTCGTTGTTTGACACATGAATGGTCAATCATGTCATCGCTGCTGTCTATTTTTAATACCCTCATCAGTTTGCGAGGTTCGCTAATAGCGTGTTTGTACACACACCTTATTTGAGACAGGTCCCCATTCGCTCTCGGTCGCAAAGGGAACCGGAACTTAGTGTTGCCAGATGTGTCTGATCAAATCCCGCCAAAAAGGTTCTCAAAAAATGCCAAAATGCACTAAATCATGCCCAATTTCAACAATTTACATGGAATTATATGGGCATAAAACGGCAGAAAAAACGGCAGATGGCCAATTCTTCCCGTTTTTACCCGCAGACGGCCATCGCAAATTGGGCGGCTAACCTCCCCATCTGGCAACCCTAACACGTTAATACTGGAATTTCTATGGTACTTGTGAGCTCTATTGGACTACAAAAATGGGCTCTTCAGATGGTGTAGCATGTAGTCTTTTCTCCCATTGAAACCCATTATAACTTAGCTGGCGGCTAACTGGTCTCATAGGACTCAATGTTAACTGCTAGCTTGGAGGTAAAATTCGCACTGCCATACTCCGAGAACGGTTGAAAGTACAGGAGAAAGGTAAAACTCAATTATTTAACTCAAGGGGAGGTGTAATATGAGCTTATTTCCAAAAATGGGACAGTATCACTTTAAGGTGTGGCTATTGAACTACAAAAACGGCCTCTCCAGTCAGCCAATTGTGTTTTCAAGCCCAGTAAATATTTTTTGACTCCCCCTGCCCCATGAACCAGGAAGTAGAGGGCGTGACTTAGGTGCCCCATTGTGTTTCGATATGAAACCCACCTGCCCGGAGCCGGCGCAGGCTGGAGGGAGCCGGCGGAGAGCCGCCTGGGCCCGGGGGCGGGATGTGTGGCGAGGGGCGGACTTAGTGAGCACAGGAAGTCCCGCCTACTGGAGGGATGTGGCTCCGCCTCCTCCGGGTCAAATGTCTCACTGGCCGCACGCTGACGCTGGAACGCTCGCCTCTTTGGAGAACCTTATAGAGAGAGAGAGAGAGAGAGAGAGAGAGAGAGAGAGAGAGAGAGAGAGAGATGAGGTTATACAATCACGCCATGGCACAAAGGGCTCTTCAGGTAAGCTAGTGTTAAGTCTTTTCTCCCCATTGAAACCCATTTTAAGACATTTCTATTGAACGACAAAGGTGGCCTCTTCAGTTAGCCATTTGTAGTGGTCAGTAGTCCTCCCATTGAATCTCTTTATCAAATGACGGGATCAGGATCTTGGTGGCTCGTTCATTTCAAAGAGCCGTTCAAATAACTGGCTTTTTTGGCTCTTTTTTAAATTATTTATTCAGTGTTTAGAATCTAATATTTTGACTCCAGCTCGAGGTAATTTTGTCGAAACAACAACTGATTATTCTCCTGCTTCTAAAGACCGTTTTTGCCTTAATTTTTGTTTTTTCCCAAATTTAATTACTCGCATCGAGGTCACATGCTTAAAATTAATGAAAACTGAACGAAAACGCGTCAGCGTGGCTCCCCCAGCTGTGATCCGGTTCCCATGGTTCACTTCTGGGAGCCGTTCAAAAGAACCGGCTCGTTCGCGAACGACACAACTCTAATTGGACTACAGAAATGGCCATTTGTAGTGGTCAGTAGTCTTTCCTCCCATTGAAACTCATTATCAAACACAGCTATTGGACTACAAAAATGGCCGTCCACGTACCTCTCATGTCTAAGCTGGCGGTTCGGTGGCTCTGGTCCATCCTCCACCTCTTCATGCGCTTCAGGTAGGGACTCGCCCCCTGGAGGAAGAAAACAAAACAACACAGAAAGCTCCATCAATGAATCATATTTTAGAGAAAGACACATCAAGAAAGTCAAAGAATGAGCGCACATCAGTGGCACAGGTGCTGGACCAAACGTAAGATAACTGAAAA
Organism: Engraulis encrasicolus; assembly: GCF_034702125.1. NCBI lineage: Eukaryota > Metazoa > Chordata > Actinopteri > Clupeiformes > Engraulidae > Engraulis > Engraulis encrasicolus. The sequence continues at coordinate 52,284,728 of NC_085872.1, forward strand.
GAAAATAAAGGTCCGCAACACTGTTAAATGCTCCCAAATATTTAATGGCACGACGTTTCGGACTAACTGTCCTTCATCACATATGACACATCAAGCCCATATATCGCCCCTTTAGGAGACCTTTGGTTAGGAGACTTTAGGTTGAGAATATTTCTCCTGGCACTATAGATGGCGCTAGAGCACATTTTATACAAACCCCCACCAAACACCACAAAAAGAGAAGAAGTAGGAGAGGACAACAACGCCGAACTTCATCCCACTCCTTTGCATTGGGCAGCCTGGCGTTTGCTGTATCTTAGAATTTGGGGTATCTCTAGAAGTTTAGTTTGGACAAAATGTAGCCTAGGCTAAGGTGTATGGGACGTGAACATGGTTTTCTTTTTTTCTGCTGTTCAGACGGACTCCCCACTCTGAAAGGAGTCTTCGGATTTTTGCATTTTTAGACGCCGATGGCGGGGTTACCGTGTAAACTTCTGATCAAATATTTTGTCGTTTTCACTTGCCATCATCCTCGTGTAAGGCATCTAAAAGAACTCTGTCTCCAGGCAGGTATTAGCCTGGGAACTCCCATATTGCATTTAGTTCTACACAATCGTTTCGATCTGAAAGATCTCACTTGTGATTAGGTCTGGTGTTAACCAGGCAAAGGCAGGTGTAACTCCTGAGCTGCGTTCTGGCCAATGAAATGCATTGCAAAGTTTACAGTAATAACATTTCATTCAGGATTGTCTCTCTTGTTTCTTCACTAAAATGTTTCTGACAGATGTGTATTTCCTACCTATATAGTAGGGATGGCACAAACCGCACCGAAAACCGAAACCGTACAATTCACACACATACCGAACCGAACCGTGCAATCCATCGCAAACCGCAATTCATGTATTTCCCAGAAAAATATGTAAAACAGAGATTCTAGGAGTATCTTATCCAGTCTCTCTGATTAAAACATTAGCGTATAAGACCAAATCAGAGGATGGCACAATTAAAATCATACCATTTTCACATTATAAGCCTATACAAACCATTTGTAGGATATATAGTGATAAGTCTGATTCTATTAGCCAGTGCACCATTTATCATGAACAAAAAAAAAAAGAACCGTGGAGAACCGAAAACCGTGACCTTGACACCGTGATATGAACCGAACCGTGAATTTTGTGAACCGTACCACCCCTACCGATATGTATCAGGGGGGGCACGGTATGTAAGCTGTAGGGTCTGTAATGATACACCCAACTCACAGGTTAGTTCAAATTCTGTTTTTTGTCCCACGGCTCAATACGACCCACGATTGTTTTAATGTATTCTTTAATTAATTTACTTATTTCCCATTTACCAACATTATACATTTTTTAAAAAACTACAATAGGTTATACAGTATGTAGAATGGGTAATAACAGCCTACTAAAATAATAAGAAGTTTAACAAATAACCACTATATTCCAGTTCCTGACCTCCTGGCTGATTATACAGGTCGCTCAGCATTGTAGTCTTTTGTCCCATTGAACCCCATTACAAAACGCTGCGGTTGAACTACAATATGCCAGTTCCTGACCTCCAGGCTGATTATAAAACACTGCGGATGAATTACAAAAATGTAGTCTTTTCTCCCATTGAACCCCATTACAAAACGCTGCGGTTGAACTACAATATGCCAGTTCCTGACCTCCAGGCTGGTGTGTCTCCTGAGCTTGGTCAGCAGCATACGGGCCACCGTCACCCCCGTGGACGAGGAGGACGAGGACGCTGACATCATAGAGGAGGACGCCGTCGCCCGGGTAACCGACTCTTGATCAGCATCAGGACCAGCCGAGCTCCAGCTGCCCCTCTCCCCCACTCCATCCATCTGGAGAGAGAGAGATAGATAGATAGATAGATAGATAGATAGATAGATAGATAGATAGATAGATAGATAGATAGATAGATAGATAGATAGATAGATAGATAGATAGATAGATGCAAAGAGGGAGAAGCAGACAGAGAAAGAGAAGATAGGTGGCGAAGTTCACGATTCATGGCAGTTGCAATGATGGTAAGACCTGACTGTATATTTGTAGGTCTGGAAGAGAAATAGGGCCCATCCTTGTGGAACTCCACATCTAATGCTTATAATTCATAGGGGAGAGGGAGAGAGAGAGAGAGAGAGAGAGAGAGAGAGAGAGAGAGATATCTCCACATGGATTTGGCAACGGTGATTTCCTCATTGAATGCCAATAACGCACCATTTGATTTGATGATGGAGGGAGAGAGGGTGTGTGTGTGTGTGTGTGAGAGAGAGAGATAGAGAGACAGACAGAGAGAGACAGATAGAGAGACAGATAGAGAGACAGGTAGAGAGAGAGATAGAGGGAGAGAGAGAGACAGATAGAGAGAGACAGATAGAGAGGGTGTAGAAATTGTGAATGGTCCCAGTATAGTGCCCAGTGGAACTCCAGATCAGTATATAGTAGAGACAGAGGGAGAGGTGACGAAAAAAAAAGAGGGGGGGGGGTAGTTTTTTCTCCCATTGAAACTAGAGATGCACCGAATCCTGATCTTTAGGATCCTGCCGGATACCGAATCCACTGCTTAAGATCCTGCCGGATCCGGAACCGGATACTGGATCTTATGAAAGGGTTGAAACACATAGCCTACTCGCACACATGGGCCCTTTTTTATTACGTTGGCTCAAACTATTTTTAAGACGCATTGGCTTACTGCCACACTGCCTGCAAAGGCCACTTCCAAAGGGCTTTCACTCCATGCAGCGATTGGGGTTGTGAAAGACTGACTGAAAAGCCTAGGCCTAGGAGATGATCCTGATTTTAAGGTAACTACCGGATACCGGATCCACTGCTTAAGATCCTGCCGGACCCGGATCCTGTGAAAAACCCTATTATCCTGCCGGATCCGGAACCGGATCTTGGATCCGGTGCATCTCTAATTGAAACCCATTAGAAAGCACCGGCTACTGAACAACAAAAAATGGCTGCCAACAGCCTTTTCAGGTAACCTAGTGTGTAGTCTTTTACCCCATTGAAACCTCTTCTAAAGCACAGCTATGGAACTACAAACAAGGCCTCTTCAGGTAGCACTTGACTCACTGTTCTCTTGTCACTGTAGCTGGTATGCAGAACAGAAGAGTTGAGGGCGTCGCCAGGCAACCCACCACTTGGACTCTGTGGAGACTAAACACACACAGACATAGATATATATATAGATAAATACAGACACAGACATAGATATATATATAGATAAATACACACACAGACATAGATATATATATAGATAAATACAGACACAGACATAGATATATATATAGATAAATACACACACAGACATAGATATATATATAGATAAATACACACAGACATAGATATATATATAGATAAATACAGACACAGACATAGATATATATATAGATAAATACACACACAGACATAGATATATATAATATATATATAGATAAAAACACACACAGACATAGATATATATATAGATAAATACAGACACACACACAGACATAGATATATATATATAGATAAATACACACACAGACATAGATATATATATAGATCAATACAGACACAGACATAGATATATATATAGATATATATATAGATAAATACACACACAGACATAGATATATATATAGATAAATACACACACAGACATAGATATATATATAGATAAATACACACACAGACATAGATATATATATAGATAAATACACACACAGACATAGATATATATATAGATAAATACACACACAGACTTGACAGACCTTTTTAATATATATTCAAAATGCACAGACCATGTCAAGATACAGTATAAAGGACTTTTTTAGGAAAAGCACAGACAACAGATACATAGTCCTCTACAAGTCTTCTGTTGTCCAGTCTTAGATAAATGTCTGTATGACACTGTCTATGACATACTGTCTATAATATGTATAAGTACTGTATGTCTATACTGTCTATGTCCTTACCTAGATTAGTCTATGTCTATATATATAGCAAGAAATGTAATTTCACAGACATAGATATATATATAGATAAATACACACACAGACATAGATATATATATATATAAATACAGACACAGACATAGATATATATATATAGATAAATACAGACACAGACATAGATATATATATAGATAAATACAGACACAGACATAGATATATATATAGATAAATACACACACAGACATAGATATATATATATAGATAAATACAGACACAGACATAGATATATATATAGATAAATACACACACAGACATAGATATATATATAGATAAATACACACAGACATAGATATATATATATATAAATACAGACACAGACATATAAATACACACAGACATAGATATATATATATATATATATATATATATATATATATATATATATATATATAGATATAGATAAATACAGACACAGACATAGATATATATATATAGATAAATACAGACACAGACATAGATATATTTATAGATAAATACAGACACAGACATATATATATATATAGATAAATACAGACACAGACATAGATATATATATAGATAAATACAGACACAGACATAGATATATATAGAGATACATACACACACAGACATAGATATATATATAGATACATACAGAAATGTACACACACACACACACATAAACTACAGTGCCTATAAAAAGTCTACAAACCACTGTTGAAATGGCAGGTTTTTGTGATTAAAAAAATGACAAAAAAGATTAATTCTAAATCCAAATTATTATCCATTTAAAGCTTTGAGTTTGCTTTTCAATTGCTTTGTACAGGTTAATAGTTTAGATTGAAGATGGAAAAAGCTTTCTGTCATTACTTTACATCACAAAAACCTGACATTTGAAGAGGGGTGTGTAGACTTCCAAGAGCCACAGTATATACATACATAAATGTCTACAGGAACATACATATGTGACTAGCCACGGTATAACAGGCCACAACACACAGAGAAACAAACATATGTGACTAGCCACAGTATAACAGGCCACAAGTTGCCTGATTGTCATCGACTTTCATATCTCGTACCGAGATGTAGGTCTGACCAAGTAGATAATGAATAATGTTTCCCAAACGGCCTGGTTAACCCCCCTCCCTCAATTTACTACTGGTCAACGCCAGAAAAGACTGTTCTGAAGTTCAAACCAAACATTTTCTTAGTCCCTATAGAACGTCTCTGCTTAATCCATGTCACTGCCTAGAACACGCCTCTACCCAGGGCCATTGGAGCTACTCAAAGTTGATTGCTTCCTGACAAAGAGGGTGGAGTTCCCAATAGTTCAGAAGCGATATTTGTATTGCTCTTAGCCTGACTTGAACTCGCCATTTTCGCATTTCCTACATCAACTTCGCTCAATGATGATCGGTGGGTACCAGGTCTGTGGTTGGGCACCTCCATGCATCCAATGCCCGTCTTCCATATAGCTTTCTGGTCGACCGTAAGTCAGACAATAACGTGGCACGTAATTGGCTGAGTAAACCGGCGGCGGAAATAACTCCATTTTGGAAGCTGTAAAAGCGTTCCATTTCGGCTGAATTCACAAGCCTAGCATTTCCCATTGAAATGACTGGAGGTGGGACTTATTCACTTTCTCCAGTTCTTATACATGCTTGTACGTCCTCATAAAGACCCAGTCAGGGTTGAAACCGGTTGGCGGCTTTATAACAAGGCCCCAGATTAAATCTTTTTTTTTCTGTTCACTAATTTTTTGTTTTCGGAACTTTGGCTGTTTTTACTGAGCTCAGCCTGAGCTCCTTCCTCACACAGATACACAAACCTTTCAAACGAGAGAGGATGTAGTCTTTTCTCCCATTGAAACCAGTTCTAAAACACAGCTATTGAACTACAAAAATAGCCTCTTGGGTTACCTGTGGTATGCTGGCCTCCGCAGTCTCCATGATGGTCAAGATGTTGAGGGCGGGCGTGTGTGACATCACAGGGATGTTGAGGTGGGTGAGGCGCGCCTTCTTCAGGTGATGGAAGTCTCCCTCCGTTAGTGTGTACCTGTGTAGGAGTGGAGGAGAGATTGGAGTATTTTATCCAATTGAAACCCATGAGAAAGCATGATTATTGAAGTATCAAAAGGAAACTCATTGAAAAGCCATTACAAGACGCAACGATTGAACTTCAAAGACAGACCCCTTGAGTCAGCCATTTGTAGTCTTTTCTCCCATTGAAACCAATGAGAAGACATTGTTATTGAACTACAAACATGGCACGCTCACCTGCGTCCCTTGGCCTGATGGCTCTTCCCCCATTGAAACCCATGATACAACGTAGCCATTGAACTACACAAATAGCCCCTTGAGTTAGCCCTAGAGTGTAGTCTTTTCTCCCATTGAAACCCATGATACAACGTGGCAATTGAACTACAAAAATGGCCCCTTGAGTCAGCCATTTGTAGTCTTTTCTCCCATTGAAACCCATTATAAGACGAGGCTATTGAACTACAAAAATGGCTGCCTCACCTGCGTCCCTTGTCTTGATGGCTCTTCTGGGTTTGCTGGTTAACGATGGCCTGCTCGTTGAAGGAAACCCTCCGCCCCGTGCACACGGCCGACAGAAATCCCTCCGTTTCCATGGATACGCTGTCGCCGTAGCAACCGGCTGTGGTCACTGTGGACGACGCAGAGGAGGAGCCGTCGTGGCCACCTCCCCCTCCTGAAGCTCCACCCCCTCCCCCGGCACCCTCCAACCGGATAACCACATCTGGTGAAGAGGAGAGAGAGATAGAGAGAGAGAGAGAGAGAGAGAGAGAGAGAGAGAGAGAGATGAGATATATTCATGAAAAAGGTAACATTAGTGAATGGGCAGCATGAATTCTGGAAATAAACAACCACACCGTGTCCCTTTAACCGCACAGTGTCTCTTTAACCACACAGTGTCCCTTTAACCCGCCTCAGCTGCTCCTGGCATGTTCAGCATGCTACCATTTTACATCTTCGTATGTTACACACTGGACACGTTTATGGCGTTAGGAACAGATTCGGACAAGCCCGTAGATGGCCATGATGAAGTAAAGCCAGTTGCCCATAGACGCCCATTATAAAGCCAGTTGTCCATAGACGGCCATTATAAAGCCCGTTGTCCATAGACGGCCATTATAAAGCCAGTTGTGAAATGGTGAAGACCAGATAATTCAGGAGGGTCTAAATGTTGAAAATAGTGCACTTGTCATTTAAGGCAAAACACAATAATAAAACAGATACACACACACACATGTGCGCACACACCCTCATAGTCACACACACACCCTCATAGTCACACACACACACACACACAAAATCTATCTCTCACACACACACGAGCGCGCACGCACGCACACACACACACACACACACACACACACACACACACACACACACACACACACACACACACACACACACACACTAGTGGTGTCAACAATGATCCATCCAATCCAATGCGGGGCATGGAAGATCCAGGGTCGATGCAGCAATTTTTTTTACTTCCGTGGATATATCGAGAGCAAATGAATGTTAAATTAAATAAAAGTACTTCAAAGCATTGCAAGATTGATACATACTGATACAGAAATACTGGTGGAGAACTTTGTCAAATGGTGCAGAACCAACCAGCTGCGGCTGAACACCACCAAAACCAAAGAAATGGTGATCGACTTCAGGCGAACCACCCCACCCCTGGTGCCTGTCTCCATCGAGGGGGAGACAGTGGAGACAGTCTCCACATACAAGTACCTGGGTGTTCACCTGGACTCTAAACTGGACTGGTCTGCAAACTCACATGCACTGTACAAGAAAGGACAGAGCAGACTCTACTTTCTGAGAAAGCTGAGGTCTTTCAATGTCTGCAACAGACTCCTGCAGATGTTCTACCAGTCTGCCATGGCCAGTGTGCTCTCCTATGCTGTGGCATGCTGGGGGGGCAGCATTAGGAAGAGAGATGCTGGACGGCTTGACAGGCTGGTGAGGAAAGCAGGGTCTGTTGTCGGCACAGAACTGGACGCCCTCACAACCACTGCTGACAAGAGGACACTTAGCAGATTGGACTCTATTTTGGACAACCACGAGCACCCCCTGTACCCAGTCCTCAACAACCAGAGAAGCCTGTTCAGCTACAGACTGCGCGCCATCTCCTGCAAGACAGACAGGCTGCGGAAGTCATTTGTACCCAGGGCCATCCAGCTATTCAACATTGCACAGAAGGACACACAAAGAGAGATTGTCATAGGGGACTGGACTGCATAGCAAATCCCACTCCTGCACACTTTATCTACCTGGACTCTTAACCCTTTACCCTTCGACTCCTCTTCACTGGACAGTGCAGTCACTGGACAATGCACAGCTGTGTGTGTGTGTGTGTGTGGGTGTGTGTGTGTGTGTGTGTGTGTGTGTGTGTGTGTGTGTGTGTGTGTGTGTGTGTGTGTGTGTGTGTGTGTGTGTGTGTGTGTGTGTGTGTGTAGTGAGACAGGGGGGCGACTTGTGTTACACCCCCCCCCCCCCCCCCCCCCCCCATCTCTTTTTCCAAGGAATACAATGGACATTGTACTAGGCAGAGAGACTATGGACACTCCTGGACACTTTATGGCCACTTTGTGTTGGCTTCTATGTGCCACTCAGCTAAGGCACATGTGAACACTGTGGACACTTTACACTTTATTTTTGGTGTGTGTGTGTGTGTGTGTGAGAGAGAGAGAGAGTGAGAGAGAGTGTGAGAGAGAGAGAGAGAGAGAGAGAGAGAGAGAGAGAGAGAGAGAGAGAGAGAGAGAGAGATATGCCTTGGCAAATATATGTAACAGTGAGCTATAACTTATATGATGATTATTTTATGTGTAATATGTGTGTTACGTCTTGTGAGCAATGTCTCCATTTATGTATGTGTGTATGCTACTTGACACCTTAATTTCCCCCTGGGATCAATAAAAGATACTCTACTCTACTCTACTCTAGAATACAGCCAATACATTGTTGCTCAGTATCTGACTACTTGTATTGCCTCATCATGACTGATCAAACATTTGCTTTGCTTTCAATAGAAATGTAATGCATTGTAGAATTGAATCGGATCGGATCGGATCGCATAGAATCGGATCGCTACCTCCCGAATCGAGATCGGATCGGATCGTGAGGGCAGTGCCGATCCACACCACTAACACACACCCTCTTAGTCACACACGCACACACACACACACACACACACACACACACACACACACACACACACACACACACACACACACACACACACATATACACACACACACACACACACTCATAGTCACACACACATACACACACACTCATAGTCACACGCACACACACACACACACACACACACACACACACACACACACACACACACATATTCATAGTCACACGCACACACACACACACACCCTCATAGTCACACACACACACACACACACACGCACACGCACACGCACACACACACACACACACACACACACACACACACACACCCCCCACCCCCACCCCGGGGGCGTGGCTTGCTACCTTGGGTTCCAAGTCCCTCCTCCACGTAGGTGGTGTTGGTCTTCTCCAGGTCCTCACTGGCCCTGTTTTCAACCAATCACAACACAGAACAGCCCGTCAAAAGCCAATGGAAAACCAAGAAAAACTTGTCAATCAAAGACTTGGGGCCATGTTTAAAATAGTGTTGGGTAAGTTACTTTTTAAAAATAATTAGTTACTTTACTTTAGTTACTGCTTTCAATTGTAATTTAATTACTTTACTTATTACTAAATTTAAAAAGTAACTCGTTACTTATTACTTTACTTTACTTTTTCGCAGGAAAAGGGATTTTAACCAGTGTAGTGGCACACCTCATAATACACCAGCTTCCCCAGGTAGCCTAGTGTGTATTCTTTTTTATCCCATTGAAACCCATTATAAGACTTGGTTATCGAACTACAAGCATGGTCCCTTGAGTTAGCCATCTATAGTCTTTTTCTCCCATTGAAATCCATTGTAGCCTAGTGTGTAGTCTTTTCTCCCATTGAAACCCATTGTAAGACGTGGCTATTGAACTACAATAAAAATGGCCTCTTCAGGTAGCCTAATAGTGTGTAGTCTTTTCTCCCATTGAAACCCATAGTAAGAGGTGGCTATTGAACTACAATAATAAGGCCTGTTACCTTGAGTGCCTGCGTCCGCCTGGGCAGCAGCGGTGGCAGAAGATCAGCAGGAAGAGCAGCAGGAGCAGCGTGCCGCCTGCAAACACACACACCAGCAGCAGCAGCGACGCATAGTGCTCACCACCGGGGGGCGCCAGAGGGAGCTCCTGAGGGAGGGGGGGGGGGGGGGTGGGGGGGGGGAGAGAGGGGAGGGGAGGGAGAGGGGGGGGAGAGGGGGGAGGGGAGGGAGAGAGAGGGGGAGGGGAGGGAGAGAGAGGGGGGGGGAGAGGGAGAGAGGGGGGGGGAGAGGGGGGGGAGAAAGAGGGGGGGGGAGAAAGAGGGGGGGTTTGCAATAGAATGGGTACTCAAATCGGGGTTCCGAAACACAAACTCGGAGCACATCGGTGTACTCCGAGTTCGTTTAACACACAGACCTGTATTAACCTAGACTGGCAATGCCCCTCGAAATTTTCGGATTTCTCAGAGCCTCAGAATCGTAGTCCGCCATCTTAGTGGAGACTCCCGTAATTACGTAATGACGTCATGCACCGATGGGTTTTTTAAAAAATGTTTTTTTTTGCAACACTGGTTCACTAGTTAAGTTGGACCAGGCCATGTGTAACATCTTTAGAACAATAGCTCTAGTATAAATTAATGTTCTAGAAAAGTCTCGCTCTCAAGTGGCTCGTTATTTTCACAGCTGCAATGTGCTGTGCCGTGTTGTTGCTAGGTTACCTTCAGCGTCCTTGGGGGGGGGGGGGGTATTAATAATAGCACAGTTACCGGTAGCTTCACTGAAAACGTACGGCTTATTTAAGAAATATACATACCAATATACACAGTTGTCATTACATCTGAGTTAAGTACATAAAATAAGCTTTACACACGTAAGCATGGCCGATTCAGTGTCACAAATATCCACAAACCTGCATAAGCGGCAACGAAAACAGTCGGCTTCGGGGTTGCCAGATAACACTGATTATTTCCGTCCATTTTTACCCACAGACCGCCTTCCTCAACGGCCCCGATTGGGCGGGAAACCGCCCTATCTGGCAAGACCGCTCAGCTTCAGGCTCTCTAATAAAACGTTTGGAGGTAGTGAGGGTTATTTCATTATTGGAGTGAGAATTTAGACGTTACGACTTGTCAAAATCTTACAAAAAATGACTGAAACCCACTTAGATAACGTTGTAATCACCGTTTGAAATCGTATGCATTCCTATGGCACACAGCTGCGATAGTCTCCACTAGGCGGGGCTACGTCTGTGGGAGGAGCCCACAGGGCGCGAAAAAGGCAAAGATGGCTGCGCCCTGTCAATCCGAAAAGCTGCCACTGGCTAGAACCGCCCATTGCCAGTCTAGGTTAATACAGGTCTGTGGTTTAACATTACTGTTTTCAGACGTTTGTATCGTCCCCAGCTGTTTCAATAGAACGCATTTACAACGGTTGTCGGGAGAAAAACCTGGCCGAGTTTCAAAAGAACGAGCCATTAGCATAGGTCTTGCCCTTTGCAGATGCTAGATGAACCTCCTCAAAGAGAGAGAGGGGGGGAGAGAGAGAGAGAGAGACAGAGAGAGAGAGAGAGAGAGAGAGAGGGAGAGAGAGAGAGACGTTAGCAGCGATTTCCTTGAACTACAAAAATGGCCTCATTTAGCCTTTTGTCTCCCATTGAAATCCATTAGCAGACGTGGCTATCGGACTACAAAACTGGCCTGTTCAGGTATCCTAGTGTGTAGTCTTTTCTCCCATTGAAATCCATTAGCAGACATTTATGCTAGTGTGTAGTCTTTTTCTCCCAATGGAACCAAATGTAGGACGTGACTACTGAACTACGAAAATGGCCTATTTCGGGTAGCCTAGTGTGTAGTCTTTTATCTCATTGAAATCCATTCTAAAGCATGGCTATTGAACTACAAAACGGCCCCTAACTCTACTCACCGTGGCGTTCTCCGTCAGCAGTCGAGTGTTGGAGGAGGCATCGCTCATGGTCCAGACAGAGCAGGGGGGAGACACTCCTACACACACACACGCAAACACACACACGCACACACACACACACACACACACACACACACACACACACACACACACACACACACACACACACACACACACACACGCACACACACACACACACACGCACACACACACACACACACACAGACACACACACACACACACACACACACATGAACACACACACACTCGCACGGAACATGCACACACACACACACACACACACACACTCACACACACACACACACACACACACACACACACACACACACACACACACACACACACACACACACACACACACACACCAGGGAAGCAAAT
>NC_085872.1:52304696-52312196 GCF_034702125.1 Engraulis encrasicolus
TTTCTGGCGCCACTGAGGGCTGCCCCCTTGCACGGGTGAGGCATAAATGCAATTTCGTTGTATGCATTGTGCTGTGTGCACTTGTGTGCTGTGGAGTGCTGTGTCACAATGACAATGGGAGTTTCCCAGTTGGACTTTCACTTCGTTTCACTTTCCAAACCCTCCGACTTCGCAAGTCCCTTTCTCTCTTTCTCCCTAATGTAATTTCTAAGATTCCTTTACAAAATACGTCATATTTCATGTGAAGCTGCATGATATTAAAATTACATTGGGGGCCGGATAAAACTGCCTCAGCCTCGTAAACAGCCCTCAAGACAGAACGACCCCAAGAAAGGCCCCCCTCCATGGGCCCCCGGGCCAGACAACCAGAAGGGCCCCCCTCCATGGGCCCCTGGCATAGACAACAAGACAGCCCCCCCTCCATGGGCCCCTGGGCCAGACAACAGGAACGGCCCTCATCCATGGGCCCCTGGGCCAGACAACAGGAACGGCCCCCCTCCATGGGCCCCTGGGCCAGACAACAAGAAAGGGCCCCCCTCCATGGGCCCCCGGGCCAGACAACCAGAAGGGCCCCCCTCCATGGGCCCCTGGGCCAGACAACCAGAAGGGCCCCCTTCCATGGGCCCCTGGGCCAGAAAACCAGTGCTCTCCCCCATCCTACTCCATGACTGAGGTACCCTGAGCATGGTACCGTCCCGCCGCACTGCTCTCTAGGGGCGCCATTGAGGGCTGCCCCCTTGCACGGGTGAGGCATAAATTCAATTTCGCTGTGTGCAGTGCAGGCTTGAACGAAATTCCGAATGGAAAAAATTTCAATTCCATACAACACCACCACCTAGTGTTCGTATTATGGCATTACTTTGAATTCAAATTCTTTCCATTCTGAATTTTGTACAAGCCTGGTGCAGTGTGCAGTGCAGTGTGCAGCATGCAGAAGGGTCCCCTTCATGGTGTTGGGTTCTAAAAAGCATCAGGGTTTGAGGCCAGAAGTTGTTGTTGTTGTTGGTGGTCTGAGGTCTGTCCAAGAGAATTCAAGAGAATGGTTCAAATCCCACCTTTGTGGCAGGAGAGAAGTGCCGCACACTCTTGAGTTAAACAAACAAGTTTTTAATGTCACAACGTTTCGGCCTGTCGGCCTTCCGTGACCTGAGGTCAAGGAAGGCCGACAGGCCAAAACGTTGTCACATTAAAAACTTGTTTATTTAACTCGGGAGTGTGCGGCACTTCTCTCCTCCTACAAGTGTATTTACTGGTTGCCAGCACCTCTGTTTCTGGTGTGCATTTTGCACCTCCACTCATCGAATCCCACCTTTACCTCTTCATACCGCACAAATACACCTATCGCGACAAGAGCGAGGCGAGCGACGGAACTAATTGACTTTCTATTGAGTCGCGAGACAAAAGCGATTCTGGAGACTAGAGCAATTTACGGGACGAGCGTAACGGGGGGGGGGGGTGGAGGTGAAGTAAAGTCCATATGCCTCTGTGAATAAATGATTTCAGGTGCTTCTTGAACGTAGCCAGTGTGGGGGCCTGGCGTATGTTGGGAGGTAGACTGTTCCAGAGTGTGGGGGCAGCAACACAAAAAGCTCTGTCACCAACAGTACTTAGTCTGGCTCGGGGGATGATGAGATTGTCCTTTTCAGAAGACCGCAGAGACCTGGACTGGGAGTGGGGTTGGAGGAGTTCAGAGAGGTACTGAGGAGCAAGAGAGTGAAGTGATGAGGGTTACACCTGGGGTACTGAGGAGCAAGAGAGTGAAGTGATGAGGGTTACACCTGGGGTTGCCTGAGGAGCAAGAGAGTGATGTGATTTACACCTGGGGTACTGAGGAGCAAGAGAGTGAAGTGATGAGGGTTACACCTGGGGTTGCCTGAGGAGCAAGAGAGTGATGTGATTTACACCTGGGGTACTGAGGAGCAAGAGAGTGAAGTGATGAGGGTTACACCTGGGGTCGCCTGCCAGGTCTGAACGAGTGTGAATAGAAGAAAAGGCCAACTGATGAATATTACTAAGCAGGGCTCTGGATTAACTTTTTTCATCACCAGCCAAAATGGCTAGTAGATGTTTATCTCACTAGCCAAACACACACTTACTAGTGGGTCAAAGTGGCTCGTAAGTTGGTCTTTTCTACCAGCCAAACTGAAATTTCACCAGCATTTGGCCGGTCAGCTGGTGTTAATTTAGAGCCCTGTTACTAAGTACCAAAAGGATGTGGGTGGGCTGCTGTGGCGAAGTGCACCGGGACACCTTATCATATATTACTAAGTACCAAAAGGATGCGAAGTGCACCAGGACACCTTATCATATGAGGGCGACCCGGGTGGTGGGTGCCCTGTTACTAAGTACCAAAAGGATGTGGGTGGGCTGCTGTGGCTGTGTGCACCGGGACACCTTATCATATGAGGGGGACCCGGGTTCGAGTCCGGCCTGGGTCATTTCCCAGCTCCGCCTCTCACTCACACTTACCTCCTGTCACCTCTTCACTGTCCTTTCAAATGAAGGCAAAACGCTATAAATATATTTAACAATATTCTCTTCACTTGATGAGCTCAATATATGTTTTAAAGGCAGGGAGCCAACCACTGTGTTACAGTATTTCTCAAGTGGTTTTGTACATTTCTCACAACAGAATAATCATTCTCAGAACTTCTTGTTCAATTGTGACTTCCTGCTGTTATCTGTGCACATGGTAAAATACGTTTCTCATAGTTTTCAGCATTTAGCAAATGCTTTCATCAACATGCAGATGGTTGTTTACAATTCTCAGCTTTTCCGTGGTAAATATTCATGAAAAAGGTAACATTAGTGAATGGGTAGCATGGATTCTGGAAATAAACAAAACAAAATCCCAGACATTGTCCCTTTAAAGGCTGGGAGCCAAACACTGTGTTAAATAAACGTGGCTTTGGACAAAAGGGTTTAAGGCTATATGTACATGTAATGGCACAACAATGATGCAGTTTACAGTAATCCTCAAATCTATCAAAAGGATAGCCTAAGTCTACAATTTTTATTTATTTTTCTTATTTCTTTACTTCTATAGGAGTTTTATTTGTTACTTGCACAAACTTTCAAAGTAAAAATATGAACTGAAATTGAAAATATGAACTGAAATTGAAGTAGGCCTATTCCTAATCGCGCATGGAGTTTTCGGCATCGGCGAGCGTAGCCTATCATTTCATATAGGCTGCCTTTTACATTGGCGGTTTTTCAGGCTTGGGTAGAAAAATCAGCTATTGATTCAGCCATAAAAAGAAAGAATGCAGCATGGGCATAACATTTTTGAGTCATCGTTGAAACGAGGGGCAGGCAGACTAGCTATCTTTTTCGGAAATGGAACGTCACGCAGCGCGTGCGTAAGCAAGCGTTTCCGTCGTGCGAAATGTGCAATTAAAAAAAAAAAACAACACACACCACCGCTTGGTAGGCTACC
This sequence comes from Engraulis encrasicolus, assembly GCF_034702125.1. NCBI lineage: Eukaryota > Metazoa > Chordata > Actinopteri > Clupeiformes > Engraulidae > Engraulis > Engraulis encrasicolus. The sequence continues at coordinate 52,308,133 of NC_085872.1, forward strand.
AAATCCATTCTAGAAGATGTTACATAGGACTCTCTGGGTGTTGAATTAACGCTGCACTTGTTGTTGTTGATGTTGTTGTTGATGATGATGGTGTTGTTGTTGTTGTGCATGATGACTCACAAATAAGTGATGGGGAAAGCGCGTGCCAATGATGCCAATCCAGTGGCCATTCAACCGCAATCACACAACAATAAAACACGCGCGCAAAACACTGTCTGACTATGCAGCTCAGATGGGCAGCGTCAGTGGCATTGTATTTACACTGCATTTATCGGACGAGTAGCCTATTTATCCACAACGACTTCGACACGAGCCTGGCCTAAATATGTGGAATTCTCTTCACAGTGCAAATGGCACACCGCGTCTGTCAGCGAAGCATTTAGCCTACATTAGCCTACATGACGTGTTTACATACATCACATACGGACATTGGACGCTTGTTCACCAAAGCAAGGTGGCATTCCTTCAGCCTGTGGCGAAATATACTGTGCGGAGTGGAATAGAACAGACTACTCGTCATCTAGTGTAGGATTCTAGAATAGAACAGACTACTCGTCATCTAGTGTAGGATTCTAGAATAGAACAGACTACTCGTCATCTAGTGTAGGATTCGACATCTATCCACACCATATAGTCCCTGTCGGCATACGCGTGCCATAACATGCCATGCAGGAGAGAGAGAGAGAGAGAGAGAGAGAGAGAGAGAGAGAGAGAGAGAGAGAGAGAGAGAGAGAGATCTCCACATGGATTTGGCAACGGTGATTTCCTTATTGAATGCCAATAACGCACCATTTGATTTGATGACGGAGGGAGAGAGAGGGTGTGTGTGTGTGTGTGTGAGAGAGAGAGAGACAGAGAGGGAGAGAGAGAGAGAGAGAGAGAGAGAGAGAGAGAGAGAGAGAGAGAGAGAGAGAGAGAGAGGGGAGATCTGTCCTGCCGTGTCCTCCTTACCTAGGGGTTCAACGTGGTCCGTGATGGGAAACCCATTTGGAAATGCAGACACACGCGCGCGCACACACACACACCAACCTGCCGACAGCGGTGTGGGGAGGTAGAGCGCAATCAAATAATCCAACACTGAAATCCAACGAGTGTCACAGTTCCGATTCCATACAAACGTTACACAGAGAGATCGCGCGCCCGCTAGGTATCGTAATATTCTCTCACCGTATTATCCAAACGCGTCTTGTTGCAGCTCCGACTGGTAGCCTGGTCTCCGGCTGCCTCAGAGCTCCAACATCGTAAGACTCTCTCCAATTCTGTCAGATATGGACGCTATGAAGGCATACAGTCAGTTCCCCCAGATCATGGAAACAGATATCGCTGGCTGTAGCAGTCTGTATGGGTGCGGAGGTGGTTGCATGTGAGCCAGATAGTCTATCGTTAAACTCTTTTCCCTTGAAGCCAGTTCCGTCGGATATCGAAGCTGGTGTGCACAGTGCTGTAAATGGAAGCTCTCTGTACTGTCGGCTATTGTCGTTGGCGATGTTTGTAATGTAGGACCCTGTCCTGCTGTATACTGTTGCTGCGATTCTGCTGTGAGCGCTGAGCGTGCGTGAGCGTGTGTGTGGGTGATTTCTGTCTTTTTTCTCTCAAGCATAATCCTGTGCGCAGCACAGTCCCAAGAGCTCGAGTTATGAATGAAATCTGCCCCCCCTCTCTCTCTCCCTCTCTCTCTCTCTCTCTCTCTGTCTCAAAAGAAAAAAAAAATCAGGCACACCCACCACCACGATAGGCCTACCACGTGACTTGGAGGGTGACGCCGAACGGGAGATTCCGTCAGAGGGTTAGCAGGAAAAAAAGAACGAAAGAATGAAAGAAAGAAATGAGTCTCATTGAGCTCTCTCTCTCTCTCTCTCTCTCTCTCTCTCTCTCTCTCTCTCCCCCCCCCAGTTCGTGTAACAACATTGAAAAGATATGCGTAAAAGCCAAACTTGATGAGACGATATGGCATCTATTTGAGATTTGTAGAGAGTTACTTGTGCACAATCCCTGGTGCTGAACAAAAAGAGTACGTATTGAATGAATGAATGAATGAATAAAAAGAAGAAAAAATAACTTAAAGAAGATAAAATCCAAAGAAGTGTGCGAACCTTTTTTCAAAAAATATCTATTTGAGATTCTCATATTTTATAAAATGGAATATGGGAATTTCTCCTCCATTGCTTTGGAGAATTCCCATATTCCATTCTAAAATATATATAATGTCCACTCTCGAAACAGTTTCACCAAATGGCATAACACTGACCTGCAAAACTGAGTCTCTCGTCCTTGTTGTCTGGCCCAGTCATGAGCCATCCCTGGGGGCCGATGAGGTCATGAGCCATCCCTGGTGGTGCCCAGGGGGCCGATGAAGTCATGAACCATCACAGGGGGCCGATGAAGTCATGAACCATCCCTGGGGGCCGATGAAGTCATGAGCCATCACAGGGGGCCGATGAAGTCATGAACCACCCCTGGTGGTGCCCAGGGGGCCGATGAAGTCATGAACCATCCCTGCAACTATGCTGCTCATTGAAACTGGGCTGCCTATTGCCAAATTTGATATTCACATGAACGTGTACTAAGTAATAAACAAATGAAGAGTTCAGATGCAAAACCCCCTAAGTGCCTTTTCAGAAAATAATCTTAATTTATTTTTATTTAATACAAAGCCATCAATATTGCACATTTTTCTGTTTTATTTATGTAATATAACTATTTATATGTATTATCAAGTACATGAATGTAAACCAAACCAACAACGGGGTTCTCTAAAGATATAGAAGTGCAGGTCTTCAGAAAGGGAGTTAGGGGGTTTTGCATCTGAACTCTTCAAATATGTTCTTGTATGGTCCAAGTAGAGTCATTTTTGCAGCTAAAAATGGCTATCTCTGGAAATTCAAAATGGCGGACCATGGAGAAGATCCCTCTTTTCATGTTTGAAAAGTGCAATCTTTCCAGTCATAATGAATACTTAGAATTTGATGGTGGTGTTAAGTATTCATGGAAAAGGTAACATTAGTGAATGGGCAGCATGAATACTGGAAATGAACAACAACAAAAAATCACACAGTGTCCCTTTAAAGATATTGTTAGGGCTTTTTACGTCTTTATTTGTGATAGGGTAGTGAGACAGGGACAGGAAACGAGTGGGGAGAGAGAGACCGCGCGAAAACACCGGCCGCCCGCGACCAGAATCAAGCGACAGGAAAGCAGAATGCGAACATTCCAACATTCCTGATGGCTGAGATGGGGAAGGAGAGGCCAGGAACCGAATCGGGATTCACAAAAACTATGGTGCTTCGTCCGGACCAGAGGCATACAGAGAACAGAGTCAGGCGATCTCCGCTGTCTGCTAGGGCCGACTTCCTCATTAGCAAAATTAGCTGTTTTAGCTTCTCAGTACTGCTCAGCGTTGCGAATGTTAGTGCCTAGAAGTGGGCGTAGCACACAGCAAATGCAATGCGATGCAATGCAGGGAATATGACAAGACTTGCTGTTCGTAGTAATAACTTCAGATAAACATCACAGGTGGTAAAACTGTTGTGATTATCACCACCGAGACAGTTGATAGTTTACATATTTATGGTGATTACCCCGCAGTATAGTTCGTTAGTCCTTATTTTTGGCTGTTAATGTGGTGGTTCTATGTTGAGTCTATGGGAAGACAGCCGCTTTAGGAACAACCTTATCTCGCTGAAAGGCGGGGCTGCAATTTAATTCCTGGTCCTCCAATCATGTAACTCTGTTCTCTGTATGGCTCTGGTCCGGACGTGCCTACCAGGGCTTGACACTGGCACCTGCCAACCGGCCAAATGCTGGTAAAACTTGGCTGTGGCTGGTAACAATTTCAGTGTCACTAGCCAATTTGGCAGGTAACTTATTCTATGGTAAGACATATCAGAATAGTGTATATTCTGCACTTTGCGCCTTGTGTATCAATTGTTTGTATAAGTTCAAGAAAAAATGTAGTTACTCAGTTTCTATTTGTTTTATTTCCATGTAGAAAGCTTTGCACCATGCACTTTAAGCACCTCATCTTCTGAGGTTAGATGTGCAGCGTCATGATAAAAAAGATCAAA